>NC_053026.1:395945239-396059935 GCF_003073215.2 Triticum urartu | reverse complement strand
GGATCTCGGGTAGGGGGTCCCGAACTGTGCGTCTAAGGTCGATGCTAACAGGAGACAAGGGACACGATGTTTACCCAGGTTCAGGCCCTCTCTATGGAGGTAATACCCTACGTCCTGCTTGATTGATATTGATGAATATGAGTGTTACAAGAGTTGATCTACCTCGAGATCGTAATGGCTAAACCCTAGAGGTCTAGCTCATATGGCTATGATAATGACTGTTCTATCCGGACTAAGTCCTCCGGTTTATATAGACACCGGGAGGATCTAGGGTTACACAAGGTTGGTTACAAAGAGGGGAATCTACATATACGGTCGTGAAGCTTGCCTTCCATGCCAAGGAGAGTCCCATCCAGACTCGGGTGCAGTCTTCGGTCTTCGTATCTTCATAGCCCATAAGTCCGGCCCATGGCTAACAGGCCGGACGCCCGAGGACCCCTTAATCCAGGACTTCCTCAATGATATTGGCCACAATTCAGCTGCTTTGGATTACTCTGATACCCCGACTGTCGTTGTTGGTTACCTTGACCAGGCTGCTGGCTATAACCGCCCTGATTACCCTGTGATAACCCACACATATAGGGGATTGTTTGTAGCCTTCTTCGATAAATAAGAGTGTCAAACCCAACGAGGAGCTAAAGGCAGAAAAAATATTCCCTCAAGTTCTATCAACCACCGATACAACTCGACGCACACTTGACGTTTGCATTACCGGAAACAAGTATGAAAATAGTCTATAGGAGTGATGCTAGAACTACTTTGCATGAATAAAACTAGAAGTACTTTGCAAGATAATAAAAGTAAGGTGTTTAGTAAAAGGGGTTGTGTCAACAAGAAAGTTATTTGTCCCTAGGCAACCGATAATAAGTACCGGTAATCATTCTTGTAATTTTATATGAGGGAGAGGCATGAGCTAACATACTTTCTCTACTTGGATCATATGCACTTATGATTGGAACTATAGCAAGCATCCGCAACTACTAAAGATCATTAAGGTCGTGAAACCCAACCATAGCATTAAGTATCAAGTCCTCTTTATTCTCATACGTCATACCCCACCTACTCGGGTTTAAGTTTCTGTCACTCTCGCAACCCACCATAAGCGAACCATGAACATATTGCAACACCCTATAGCGGGGGCCCCTCACATTTGCGCGAGAACGGAGGGCACCATAAATAAAATGTACAATCATACCAACCAAGATCACGATTAACCCACTGGACAAAACGGATCTACTCAAACATCATAGGATAACCATAGATCATTGGGAAATAATATATGGAGTTGAGCACCATGTTTAAGTAGGGATTACAGCAAGGAGAAGAAGTGTTACACCGCTGCATAGAGGGGGAGAGAGTTGGTGTTGACGGTAGCAATATTGTTGATGTAGATTGTTGTCCCGGTCGTTGCCCAGGCGGCACTCCGGCGTCACCGGGAGAGGGGGGGAGAGAGCCCCCTCCTTCTTCTTCTTCATTGGCCTCCCCCCTAGATGGGAGGAGAGTTACACCTCTGGTCCATGGCCTCCATGTTCATGGAGGGGCGGGAGCCCCTCTGAGATCGGATCTCCCTCTCTGTTCTCTTCTGTTTCGTGTTCTCGAGATCTGGCCCTTCACGGTTTCTTAAATTCCCGGAGATCCGTAACTCCGATTGCGCTGAAATTTTTACACGATTTTTTCCATAAATTATCTTTCTGTCTCCAGAAGAAGGGACCCAACCGACCTTCGAGGAGGGCACAAGACACCTGGGCGCGCCAGGGGGTGCCTGGCATGCCCTAGTGGGTTGTGGGCACTGTGGGCCCCATTTGCGTTGATTCCACCTCCTAAAAATCACATATATTCCAAAATAATTCTCGTAAATTTTTATCGCGTTTGGACTTGGTTTGATATGGATTTTCTACAAAGCAAAAACATGCAACTAACAGGAACGGGCACTGGGCACTGGATAAGTAAGTTAGTCATATCAGCATCCCCAAGCTTAATTCCTGCTCGTCCTCGAGTATGTAAAAGTAAATCATATAAAAAGTTGCCAAAAGTATGTAAAAGTTGAATAATATTGGCATGAAACAATAAAAAATTATAGATACGGCAGAGACATATCAGCATCCCCAAGCTTAATTCCTGCTCGTCCTCGAGTAGGTAAATGATAAAAAGATAATTTTTGATGTGGAATGCTACCTAACATAAACTTTATCATATATCTAGTCATGGCTTGAATATTAAGACATAAGTGATTCAAAGCAATAGTCTATAATTTGACATAAAGACATCCATACTCAGGCATCCCAACAAACAATCATGTCTTTCAAAATAGCAAAGCTAAAGAAAGCTATCCCTACAAAATCATATAGTCTTGTCATGCTCTGTCTTCTTAACACAAAGTATTTATCATGCACAACACTCATGACTAGCCGAACAATTGGTTCATACTTTTTAACGTGCTTTAGCTTGTTCAACACTCACGCAATACATGAGCACAAGCCATGGATATATCACTATAGGTGGAATAGAGTATGATGATAGGGGTAAATATAAAGAAGACAAAAAAGTAAGAAAGTCTCACATCGACACGGCTAACCAACGGGCTATGGAGATGCCCATCAATTGATATCAACGTGAGGAGTAGGGATTGCCATGCAATGAATGCACTAAGAGCTATAAGTGTATGAAAGCTCAATATGAAAACTAAGTGGGTGTGCATCTAATCCTATAATGAAATATTCCCACTAGTATATGAAAGTGACAACATAGGAGACTCTCCATATGAAAAACATGGTGCTACTTTGAAGCACAAGTGTGGTAAAGGATACTAACAATGCCCCTTCTCTCTTTTAATTTTTTTCCTTTTTTCTTTCTTTTTTTCTTATTTCCCCTTTTTTATATATTTGTTTTCTCTCATTGTCCGGAGTCTCATCCTGACTTGTGGGGGAATTATAGTCTTCATCATCCTTTCCTCACTAGGGCACCTCTCTAAAAATGATTAATGATGATCATCACACTTCTATTTACTTATAAATTAAAAGAAAATAAAAATTACAACTCGATACCTATGATAAAGTATGACTCTATATGAATGCCTTTGGCATGTACCAGGATGTGTCATGATCTAGCGTGACATGTATGAAAAATGATGAACGGTGGCTGAGCCACAAACACTATGTCAGCTATATGATCATGCAAAGCAATATGATAATGAATGCTCAAGTCATCAAACGTAAGTGGTGGAAGTTGCATGGCAATATATCTCGGAATGGCCATGGAAAAGCAATAATAGGTAGGTATGGTGGCTGTTTTGAGGAAGATATAATAAGTATTATGTGTGATAGAGTGTATCATATCACGGGGTTTGGATGCACCTGCGAAGTTTGCAACACATCTCTATGTGAGAAAGGGCAATGCACGGTACCATAGAGGCTAGCAAATTGCAGAAAGGTAAGAGTGTGTATAATCCATGGACTCGCATTAGTCATAAAGAACTCATATACTTATTGCAAAAGTTTATTAGCCCTCGAAGCAAAGTACTACTACGCATGCCCCTAGGGGATAGATTGGTAGGAAAAGACCATCGCTCGTACCCGACCGCCACTCATAAGGAAGACAATCAATAATAAATCATGCTCCAACATCATAGCATAATGAGAGACTATACGTGCATGCTTCGGTAATAACAAACCTTAACACCAATATTATTAGTAACCACATCCGTTTACTAGTACCTCCCACATATTATCATCTCTACATCGCAAAACTATTGCAAGGAATAGAACATATCATATTCAGTGATCCATAAGTTTTATGTAGGATTTTATGACTAACCATGCAATTGACCAATTCCTTTTGACTCTCTAAATAGATATAAGTGAAGCAAGAGAGTTTAATTCTTTCTACAAAATATCATGCTCTAATAAATATAAGTGAAGTAAAATAGCATTCTTCAAACAACGGTTTTCTATGTGAAGAGAAACAGGCAATCCAAACTTCAAATGATATAAGTGAAGCACATGAAGCATTCTATAAAGCCATACTCAAAAGATATAAGTAAGGTGCAATGAGCATTCTATAAATCAACCATGTACTATCTCATACCAGCATGGTGCATCAAAGAAAAGTGAAAACTAAATTCAAAAGACGCTCCAAGATTTGCACATATCACATGAACGAAATGAAACCGAAAACATACCGATACTTGTTTAAGAAAGATGGGATGCCTTCCGGGGCATCCCCAAGCTTAGGCGCTTGAGTCTCCTTAAATATTACTTGGGTGACTTGGGAATCCCCAAGCTTGAGCTCTTGCCTCTCCTCCTTCTCCTCATGTCGAGACCTCCTCGATCTTTGATCACTTCATCCACACAAAACTCAATAGAAAGCTTGGTAAGACTCGTTAGTATAATAAAGCAAATAACTACTCTAAGTACTATTGAAAACCAATTCATATTTTGATTTTGCATTGTAGCTACTGTAATATAACTTTTCCATGGCTTATACCACCGATAGAATCAATAGTTTCATCAAAACAAGCAAAACAATGCATCAAAAACAGAATCTGTTTTAAACAGAACACTATGTAGTAATCCGAACATTCACCATACTTGTAGTACTCCAAAAATTCTGAAAAATTAGGGGGAAAATTATATAGTAAGACTGTGCAAAAAGTTTCAGAAGTTTTCAATGTTCCAGTAAAAAATGTAAAATCACGCACTACAGCCAAAGTTTCTGTTTTGCACCGCACAAACCAACAAGCTATCTAAACATCCTAAAGGCAAATCTTGGCACATTATTATTATAATACAATGGAATTGTACAAGGGGATAATTATTTTTGTGAGAATCTTCATGAAAAATTCTACATTGTTTCCATGAGCATGAACACAAGTGTTTAAGGTCGACCCTCACTTCTCCAATGCATGACTTCCAATCGCTTCTCTTTTGTGAAAAGATTTTTAAGTTCCCTTCTATATTTTTTGTTTTTTAAACTTTATGAAAGCACTCAACATAAATAAATGACTCTCTAAAACTTCCGGGTTGTCTCCCTGGCAGCGCTTTCTTTAAAGCCATTAAGCTAGGCATAAAGTGCTCAAGTAATGAATCCACCCGGATCCCAAGGTATATCAAAGCCAATTTTAATTAGCAATGATTTGGCATTTAGTAGTGAGCAAAAAGCAACATATATCAAGCAATTACAAAGTATAACTCTCTTCCTATGCATCGGTATGTCATACAAGAACAATTCATGCACATCAAGTAAAGGCCAATACATAGCATAAGCAGTTTCTTGCAATTTTATCGTGTTGGAAACATAGAGAGGCGGAGATGTAGTTCATCTCTCATAATAATTCCAAGTAGGAGAATCAAGCGCATGAATATTATATTCATAAAAATCATCATGTGCGACGGTAAAAGGCAACCCATCAATATAATGCTTAACAAGAGCAAACTTCTCGGATATGGTGTAGTTGGGAGATTTCAAAAAGATAATAGGACTATCATGTGTGGGTGCAATAGCAACAATGTCATTCTTAATATAAGGAATCATCGCAAGTTCATCTCCATAAGCATAATTCATATTGGCATCATGGCCACAAGCATCAAGTTCATCAAAAAGCGATGTTTCAAAAGAATCAACGAGATCATAGAAATTATCATAGCATTCATCCTTCGGTAAGCATGAAGGGACATTTAATAATGTATGAGTTGGAGGGTTAATCTCATTAGAAGGTGGGCACTGGTAGCTAATCCATTCTTCCTCCTTTTGTTCTTCGCTCTCCTCCTCATCTTTTTCATCCAATGAGCTCACAGTTTCATCAATTTCTTCTTCCATAGACTCCAGCAAAATATCAGTCTCTTCTTGGACAACAGAGTTATTCTCAATAAATACATCAATATCGTAATTGTATTTATAATTATCATAGCAATACTTAAGGATAGCAAGATTTTCAGGTCTATAAACTGAATCATCAAAATCTTCAACATTTTCAAACAAAGATTCCATTTCATAAGCACCCATAAGAGCAACACATTCTTCTATTTGTTCCACATCATAGTAATCATATATACCTCTAGCATATGAAGCCAAGGTGTCATTATCATTAAATTCGCATGAATAGGGAAGGTGTGGAGCCTCAATCTTAGAGCAACAAGTACAATCATATCTCAAGCATAGATTCCAAGCATACCATTGCAACATTTTGATTTGATCCCATAAAAGTTTTCCCTTTTGAGTCAAGCGATAATCCCTAAAGTATTCGTGTTGATCCAATGTTACTCCCATTATCAAGTTGAATGGGGTTTTCTCGGGATTATCAAAGTAGTGCATAATATTTTTCACATAATGAGCATCGAGGGTTTTATGAGGTTCCCCATCTCCATGAGTAGCGAGTACAAGTAATTTTTTGGGTGTTTCGTGTTCCATATCCATAACTAAAGATAGAGAACAACTTAGAACAAGAAATAAAAACTAC
This sequence comes from Triticum urartu, assembly GCF_003073215.2. NCBI lineage: Eukaryota > Viridiplantae > Streptophyta > Magnoliopsida > Poales > Poaceae > Triticum > Triticum urartu. The sequence continues at coordinate 396,053,481 of NC_053026.1, read as the reverse complement.
TTAGTGATAAAGCAAACAAGCACACACGAGAATATTCACCCCACGCTATTGCTCCCCGGCAACGGCGCCAGAAAAAGGTCTAGATAACCCACAAGTATAGGGAATCGTTTGTAGCCTCCTTTGATTAATAAGAGTGTCGAACCCAACGAGGAGCTAAAGGCAGAACAAATATTCCATCAAGTTCTATCGACCACCGATACAACTCTATGCACACTTGATGTTTGCTTTACCGGAAACAAGTATGAAAATAGTTTGTAGGAGTGATGCTAGAACTACTTTGCAAGAACAAAACTAGAAGTACTTTGCAAGATAATAAAAGTTAGGTATTTAGTAAAGGGTTTGTGTCAACAAGAAAGTTATTTGTCCCTAGACAATCGATAACAAGTATCGGTAATCATTCTTGTAATTTTATATGAGGGAGAGGCATGAGCTAATATACTTTCTCTACTTGGATCATATGCACTTATGATTGGAACTCTAGCAAGCATCCGCAACTACTAAAGATCATTAAGGTCGTGAAACCCAACCATAGCATTAAGTATCAAGTCCTCTTTATTCCCATATGTCATACCCCACCTACTCGGGTTTAAGTTTTTGTCACTCTCGCGACCCACCATAAGCGAACCATGAACGTATTGCAACACCCTACAGCGGGGGCCCCTCACGTTTGCGCGATAATGGAGGGCACCATAGGACAACACCATAAATAAAATATACAATCATACCAACCAAGATCACGATTAACCCACTGGACAAAACGGATCTACTCAAACATCATAGGATGACCATAGATCATTGGGAAATAATATATGGAGTTGAGCACCATGTTTAAGCAGAGATTACAGCGCGGAGAAGAAGTGTTACACCACTGCATAGAAGGGGAGAGAGTTGGTGTTTATGGTAGCAAGATTGTTGATGTAGATTGTCGTCCCGATCGTCGCCCCGTGTCAGGACCCCGATTCCAAGTCACATCGATCTAGCCGGTAACACCTCATATCACTTTGCGGCCTCACGCACGGTATCCCACGGGTGTCGCCTTACCATGGCCCGGGACCGTTTGCGCCTTTTGGCTCACATATATGATAGTGTTGCTAGCATCCATATGACAGAGAACCCGGGCCGACATGGCTAGTCGTGAATCCAAAGCGGCACAGACCTATGGAGACAGGCATACATGAATCACATCGAGCATGTCGGTCATCAGCGAGTGATACCGGGCTATAGCACTGGGCTAACAGGACTCCGGGGAACCCGGGCTGTAGCAGGCTAGGCAGGACTCCGGATATCACCGCATGACATTTCCCCGAAGGGACAGACATAGGAACGAAGTGAAACACATGCCGGCCAGTCAAGTGTCCTGAACAGTAATGCTGGGATAGCAGGACTCCGGTGAACCGGGCTGTAGCGGACTACTATGGCTCGAGGAACACTAGACTACATTTCCCCATAAGAAAGGCTGCAAGGATAAACAACTAGATTGTCGGATCCCACTCATACCAAGCATTTCAATCATACACACAATATGCCCGATATGAGTACATACAACATGGCATCATAACAAAACTCTACAACTCAAGTACTTTATTTAAAGGCTCCAGGGAGCCATACATAACGTGTTCATACAGATAGGGTCACATGACCGGACACTCAAGTCATACAATCATACAAGCACATGCGGAAGCAACTAGTCTGAGTACAGACTCTAGAAAGAAAGAAGGCTTCTCGAAGCCTGTCTATCTACATAAGGCCCTCCATGGCCAGGATCACCACCTAGGTGGCTAGTCACTCGTCGACGCCAAGGTCTACGTAGAACCCATCGGAGGGGGAGGTGTTGTCGTCTGAAAACAGTAATTAAGCAAACATGAGTACAAAGGTACTCAGCAAGTCTTACATCAGAACCTAATATACATGCTCATTCTCAAGAAGGTGGTGGGGTTATTGCAGCAAGCTAGCTTTGACTCTTGGCTAAGCTATCCTACGGAACTTCACTAGTAAAATAGTTTTCGCACACGAGTCCACTACTCACCAACACAATACTCCACCGGGGATCCTCCCTCGTCATCCTACGAGAGGGCCATCCTCGGTACTCACACTTATCTTGAGTCTTTTAGTAGTATCCATTAACTTGTCTATGAACTGTATAGGCAACCAAGTAGTCCTTTACCGCGGATGCGGCTATTCGAATAGTTTTATACCCTGCAGGGGTGTACTTCTTCATACACGCTTTCACCACTTACCGCTGTTTACATGACATGTACTTGGCAACCTTCAAGCGGAAGCCCAGCGAGGGTGTCGGCCACGGCCTACCTAAACACTTAAGTCTCTAGTCTAGGTTTATCGCCTATCCAGGTTCCATCCGCAGGGAGTCCGGCCGAGGTTTCCACATACGGCCCCGAACGATGTGAACAGGGTCCCGAGACGCCAAACGGGCGCCCGGCATATCCGGCCACGGTGTATCTACCGTAACATAGCCCACCCCTAGGGTCAGCGCTACGCACGGCCGCCAACACATAACCTACAAACACCAGAAACTATTTGCAACTCCTGGACAGAGTAATAGGGTGATTAAGAAGCCAAGAGGGTCCATTGGTTTTGGGACCAATGTACAGTAGTAACTGCATCTTAAATCACACATACAGATCTCAGTTCTTATGGACGGCCTCAATGAAACAACCCACCATGTACTCCTACATGGCCTCTCATCGATACCTTTACCAAAACATGTTCAACACATCCCTCATGTTACCAGCATAAGCATTTCACTCTAGCCCATCACCCAGATGAACCAGACCTGACACAACTCTAAGCATAGCAAGCATAGCAAGGTAGGAATCACACACATGGCTCAATCAACTCCTACACATGCTAGTGGGTTTCATCTAGTTACTATGGCAATGACAGGTCATGCAGAGGATAAGGGTTCAACTACCGTAGCACACAGCAGTTAGAATCGCGTTGTCTTAATGCAGTAAACAAGAGCAGAAGCGAGAACATGGGTTTGTATCGGGATGATCAATGGTTGCTTGCCTGATGGAGTGGTATTGGGATACTGCCCTTCAGTTGGATACTCGTGAATATCCTCGGAGGCAGAACCTACCATGAAGAACACATCGAAACACAATCAACACATGACGATATGCAACAATATGATGCATGCTATGACATGGCAATATGAATGTGTCTTGGCCTAATGCAAGCTATAACAGAAAGGAATGTGCTTATTTGAACCAAAGGTTCAAATGTTAGTTCATTTAACATAGCCACATTAGTGCATTACCTTATTCTGCTTAAACAGCAAGGTTAACTTGTTTTGTCATGCATGAAACCATTACAGATGGATAGATTGAATTTTTCTGATCATTTTTCATATATAAATCTTTGCATTTGGAGCTATGGTTGATTTTCTATGATTTTTAGAAGTTTTGATTATTTTTTGGAATTTCCTGTATAAGAATAATTCCAGTAACTTAATTACTGCATCAGCATTACGTCAGGGTGATGTCAGTGGTCAACGGGGACGTCCAGGTGAAACCTGACTAGTGGGTCCCGCGTGTCAGTAGTTAATTAAACTAATTATTTTTAGTTAAGACTAATTTGATTTAGTTAGCAGAGGGGGCCCCACTTGTTAGTGACTCAGAGGAGTCAAACTGGAGTCAAACCCCTGGTCAGCGGGGCTAATCCTGCCGGCGTTTAGCCGCCGGCGAGGCCAGACGCGGCGGCGTGCTGCGGGATTTGCCCACAGGGCTCCATTTGCTACACGGAGAGCAGCTACGGGCAGCTGGTGCTCGCCCGCATCCAGCCGTGGTGATGGCTTGGCTGGGGAGTGGCCGGAGCATCGCCGGCGACGAGGTCAGGTGGAGGCCGAAGCTCGGGCCAGCTCGTGCGCGTGGCTGCAGTGGCCTAGGCGGTGCGGCGCTAGCACCTACAGCCTCTACGCGGCGCGAGGAGTGTGACGGATACAAGCCCGTGACCAAAAGGTCACCAGAGTGACGCCGGCGTCGAGCTCGCGCGGCGGCGTGCTACGGTGAGGAACGGGGTGGCGTCTACAGAGGCGAAACGAGCACGGGAGCTAGGGGAAGAGGAAGAGGAGCTCACAGCGGGGTCGGAGAGGGGGTCAGCGAGCTCGGGGAGGTCCTGGCGGCGGCGAATCGACCGGAGATGGCTCGGGTGCCCGAGGTTGAAGACGAGGGCGAAGACGGCGTTCGGCGGTGTTTGGAGTCGCGTGGGTCAGCGGAGAGGTCCAGGGCGACGAGGCGGAGCTATTGGGCTCGTCGGAGGGGCGAGGGGGTGGCTCTGGTGGCGTCTACGGCGAACGGCAGCGAGGAACGCGCTTGTCCATCACGGGAGAGGGTGAGGGAGACGAGGGAGAGAGTGAGGGAGGATGAGAGGGGGGACGTGGGGGTCGCGTGGCATCCCTGGACGTCTCCAGGGCGTCGGTAGAAGCAGGAGGTGGCCGGCGTGTGGCCGCAGGCGCCGGCCACGCGCTCCTCGTCCTTCTAGCGGGAGGAGGACGACAACTGGCAAGGCCAGTCGACTAGGCCGAGCCAGGTGGGCTGGGCCAGCACAGGTAAGGCCCAGGTGGGCTTCCCTCTCTCTCTCTTTTTCTGATTGTTTTCTTTTTCTATTAAACTGCAACTGTTGGGCTTTATTAAAAATACTAAAACGTTTCCAAAAATCCTGAAAATAATTGTGGGCTCTGTTTAGAATATTTCCAACATCAAACATTTATTTCCAGAATTATTTGAGCATTTAAATTATTTTATAGCATTTAAATGCCCAAATTCAAATACTTATGATTTAATTCAATGACCTTCTGTTGACCTAGAAAATTGTGCACCAATTTTGCCAGAGGTTCTAACCCAAGACAAAGAGGGTGAACTTTTTAGAAGGGCATTTCAGGTTCATTGAAAATAATTTTAGTAAACCCTAGTTGTTTCCAGGGGGTGTTGGGGTTTTCTGCCTTCCCCATTTCAAATTTAAGAGGAATTTAAACATGATGCACACTCTAATGCTTGAACTAGCTAGGGTGTGACAACTCACCCCCACTCAAAAGAATCTCGTCCCAAGATTTAGGATCCTCTGGAAAGAAGGTGGGATACTCGAGTTGAAGACGATCCTCCCTTTCCCAAGTGGCTTTTTTCTCGGAATGGTGTGACCATTGAACCTTGAGAAACTTGATATTATGACGTCGAGTGGTACGCTCGGCTTGATCAAGGATACGAACGGGACATTCTCGATAGGAGAGGTTATCTTGCAGATCAAGCGTTTCGTGGTCCACTCCATGGATAGGATCCATGAAGCAACGCCTAAGTTGAGAAACATGGAAGACATCGTGAACTCTGGAAAGATGCGGAGGTAGTTCCAATTGGTAGGCAACTTCTCCTTGTTTGGCAAGAATGCGAAAGGGTCCAATGTAACGAGGAGCCAATTTGCCTTTGATACCGAAACGGTGGGTTCCCTTTAAGGGAGTAACCCGAAGGTAGGCCTTTTCGCCGACTTCATAAGTCATAGGCTTATGTTTACGATCATATTGACTCTTTTGACGAGATTGGGCTGTTTTCAATTTCTCACGAATAACGCGAACCTGCTCTTCTGCTTCCTGAATCATATCCGGGCCAAAGAGTGGTCTTTCCCCGGTTTCTGACCAGTTAAGAGGCGTTCGACATTTTCGTCCATAGAGAACTTCGAAAGGAGCCTTGCCTAAGCTGGCTTGATAACTATTGTTATAAGCAAACTCCGCGAATGGAAGGCATTTCTCCCAACTCATTCCGAACGAGATAACAGATGCTCGGAGCATATCTTCCAGAATTTGATTAACTCGTTCTACTTGACCACTTGATTGAGGATGGAAGGTGGTACTAAAAGAGAGACGAGTTCCCATAGCATTTTGGAAACTTTCCCAAAATCGTGAGGTGAAGAGACTCCCACGGTCTGAGTTAGTTTCCAATGGAACACCATGAAGAGACACTATTCGGGAGATGTATAAATCGGCTAGCTGACTAGCGGTGATACTCTCACGAACAGGTAGGAAATGGGCTACTTTGGAAAGACGGTCGATCACAACGAAGCTGGTATTATTCCCTCTCTTGGTCCTGGGAAACCCAGTGATGAAATCCATACTGATTTTATCCCATTTCCACTCGGGAATAGCCAAAGGTTGAAGGGTGCCAGTAGGTCGTTGATGCTCTGCTTTAACACGACGATAAACTTCGCAATTAGCAATGTATTAAGCGATTTCTCTCTTCATCCTAGTCCACCAAAACCTCTGGCATAGGTCTTGATACATTTTAGTACTACCGGGATGAATGGTGAGAGGGGATTCATGAGCTTCCTTAAGGATCAGCTGCCTCAGGTTTCATGCCTTTGGAACCACTAGGCGATTTCCAAAGTATACGACAACTTGATCATCAATGGAGAAACAATTCGCGACTCCTTTCTTAATGTTTCTCTTAATACGGGAGATTCCCGGATCTACCTTCTGTGCTTTGATGATCTGATCCGTAAGGGTAGGTTTCACCACCAGGGTGGATAGGAATCCTCGAGGAACAATATGAAGATTTAGCTTACGAAATTCCTCATGGAGAAGTGGTTGACTTTGTTGTAACATCAGGTTGTTACAATAGGACTTACGGCTTAGCGCATCAGCCATGACATTGGCTTTGCCCGGGGTGTAAGTTATTCCTAAGTCGTAATCCGAGATCAACTCAACCCAACGTCTTTGCCTGAGATTCAAATCTGGTTGGGTGAAGATATATTTCAAACTTTGGTGATCGGTGAAGATCTCGCAACGATTACCGAGAAGGTAATGTCGCCAAGTTTTAAGTGCATGGACTACAGCTGCAAGCTCTAGATCATGTGTGGGATAATTTTCCTCATGTGGGTGTAATTGCCGTGAAGCATAGGCGATTACCTGACGATCTTGCATGAGTATGCAACCTAGTCCTTGATGCAAGGCGTCGCAATAGATAATAAAGTCCTTGGAGAAGTCTGGTGGTACTAGTACGGGAGCAGATGTCAGGCGTCTTTTCAGTTCCTGAAAACTGAACTCGCACTATGGAGTCCACTCGAACTTTTTATCTTTCTTGAGGAGTTCAGTTAGAGGTTTAGCAACCTTGGAGAAATTCTCGACGAAGCGGCGGCAATAGCTCGCTAAGCCAAGGAAGCTCCGAACTTGCTTGACCGTCTCGTGGAGTCCAATCAAGGACGGCTTGAACTCGCTCGGGATTGACAGCAATACCCTTACCAGAGATTACATGGCCTAGATAGGTCACTTCTGGCAACCAAAATTCACACTTGGAGAATTTGGCATAAAGGCGATGCTCTCGAAGTTTCATCAATACCAGCCTTAGATGTTCGGCATGTTCCTCTTCATTCTTGGAGTAGATGAGTATGTCATCGAGGTATACTATGACGAATTTATCCAAGTACTCCATGAAGACCGAGTTCATTAACCGAGAGAAGGTGGCTGGGGCATTGGTTAAACCGAAGGACATAACGGTGTACTCATATTGGCCATAACGAGTAACAAAGGCTGTTTTGGGAATGTCCCCATTTCTGATTTTGATTTGATGGTAGCCCAACCTCAAATCCATCTTGGAAAAGACTGAGGATCCAGCGAGCTGATCATACAGATCGTTGATCCTAGGAAGCGGGTATTTGTTCTTGATGGTGACCAAGTTGACAGGTCGGTAATCTACAACCATTCGATCCGTTCCATCCTTCTTCTTGACGAAGAGGACGGGGCAAGCCCAAGGAGAGGAACTAGGACGGATGAAACCCTTTTTCAAGGACTCATCAAGTTGGTTCTTAAGCTCGGCTAGTTCTAAGGGTGCCATCTTGTAGGGTCTTCTAGAAATTGGAACGGTTCCTGGAACAAGGTCTATCACAAACTCAACATCCCTGTCAGGTGGAACACCTGGCAGTTCTTCTGGAAAGACATCCGGAAAGTCTCGGACTACTAGAACATCCTCAAGGTCTGGAAGGGGGTTGGCATTTAAGGAGTAAAGCTGGCGCTTGGCCACTCGAGTTAAGACATTGACTGTCTTGCCCGATGGGTGAGTAAGTTGAATGGTTCTAGTGGCACAATCAATCTTAGCATAATGAGCTGACATCCAGTCCATACCCAAGATGAAGTTTATGTCAGTGGACTTGAGAGCTATTAAGGATGCAAGGAAGACAAGTCTATCGACAAGAATTTCGTTCCCATGGCTTACTCTAGAAGTTTGCCATCTAGAGCCAGGAGTTTGAATTTCCATGGTAGAGGGCATGTCACAGAATGTCGTGTTGTGCAATCGAGCATAGTTCTCGGATATGAATGAATGAGATGCTCCAGTATCGAAAAGAATAGATGTCGGATGGCAGTTAACAAGGAGCATACCAAGGACGACGTTAGGATCCTCATGAGCCTCCTCGGCTGAAACATAGTTGACATGGCCACGTGCAGTGGTGACCGGCTTGGCGTAGAATGTCTTTCCCGCAGGCTTACCACGGCCAACGGACTTTCCAGTTTGAATGGGGTTGTTGTTCTGGGGACACTGTCGGCTATAGTGACCCGGCTCTCCACACTTGAAACAAGTCACAACATTGGGGCGTGGAGCAGCATTAGCAGCGGGGCCACCATAGGGCTTGGGCGGTGCAAATTGCTGGTTGGGACGAGGCACCTCAAAGGATGGCCTCGGGATGAACCTGGGTGGCAGTGCCGTGCTTGGGATCCACACCCGGCGCTTCTGAGCTCCAGAGCCGAATGAAGAGCCAAAATCACGGGAGTTCTTGCATGAAGCGTCATAATCAGTCTGGCCTGTCTCAGCACTGATGGCTTTATTGACCAACTTCTGAAAGGAGGTGCACTCGTGCAGACGAAGATCGCGGCGAAGCTCAGGGCTAAGTCCCTTGCGGAACCTTGCCTGCTTCTTAGCGTCAGAAGATACCTCTTCAAGGGCATAACGTGCCAGATTCCCAAATTCACGACTATAAGCATCCACAGTCGGTCTTCCTTGGGTGAAGTTGCAGAACTCCTCCCTCTTGCGATCCATGAGACCTTCCGGAATGTGATGCTCACGGAAAGCCTCGCTGAATTCAGCCCAAGTAGTGATTTGGCCGACCGGGCGCATAGCTTCAAAATTCTCCCACCAGAGACTAGCAGGGCCTTCGAGGTGATAGGCAGCATAAGTAACCTTGTCGGCTTCGGCTACGTTGGCAGAACGTAGCTTGTGGGTGATGCTGCGAAGCCAATCATCCGCGTCGAAAGGGCTCGACGGAATGATTAAACTTTGGTGGGTACAGCTTGATAAAGTCATTGATTGACACCAAGTCATTTCGTGGGTGGCGTGCAGTGTTCTGCTCGATCCGCTCCAGCAGGCAGTTAGTCTCACGCTTGTTTCTTTCCGCCTCCAGCATCACTTCGGCCAGAGAAGGCGGGTGAGGCAGATTTTCACCCCTAGCTGCACTGGCTTCCCCCTGCTCCGAGGCAGCAGGGTTGCTGCGGGTGTTGACCATCCTAGGAGAAAACAAGACAATGGTTTAGATAAGGATGGCTCAAACTTAGCAAGGAAGTGCAGTATGTAATGGATAACACGGAATGCAGAGATGTTCATCCGTATGTCATGGTAATATAAAACTGCCATATATATACCAACGGTCATACACATCATACATAGTTTAGTACAAGCCCAGGCTACAGTACAACTATGATGAAAGACGTTACATCTCATCGGAGGCATTCCAAGCTCCTATACATTATTTGTCTACACCTCCGGAATTGATTACACACAAAGTCATATTCCACAAGTCACGCAGGACAGTGGAGATACAACTACTACAATACTAGTGATACTACTACTAACTCAGACAGCTCCGTAGTAGTCCTCATAGAGGTCACCTCCATAGCCTGGAAGTTCAACGTGACCATCCGGGAATAGACGGTCCTGAGGAGCCTGTGGACCATAGGGGCTAGGATGAGGTCTTGGACCAACAAACGGTGGCCTGCGGGGACCACGGGGTGGGGTGATGCCTCCAACATCACGCCAATCCACCATGTCTGGCAGAGCAGATCTCACAGGATACAGATCCCTTGTATCCATACATCCAGCTTGCACCGCAGGTGCAAACCGAGTCAATGTGGCCCAACGATCAGCACGGGTATTGAAAAGCTCCAGCCTCAAGGCCCGATTCTCTCGGTCCTTATCTTCGAGCATATCGGCAGTGGTACGAGTTAATGAGTCCTCCTGAGTGGAGTCAGCATAGATAGCCTGAAGATACCCTTGCGCTCCCGGAAGTGAAGCTGGCATGTAACGGAAGTCGGTGTTCTGAAGTAGGCCAATCCGGACTCGCATGATGGTCATCATGGAATAGGCAGCATCCTACACAGCCATCTCCACAGTAACCCCGAGTCCATAGGAACAGTGAAGGGGCTCGGTAGATCCAGGATAAGAAGGAAATATCCTGACGGTACAGAAATATTGGCTTTGATTAAAGTCTCGGAATTGCTCTTCGACGGTGTATTCGGGATACCAACGGTAACCCGTCTCGATCATTACCCAGACTAACATAGCAGTATGACCGGGCACGTCGAGGCACCGGGTTAGGCGAACCACTTGGTTTTGAACACGGTTTGCTATCTGAAAGCACAACCACAATGCAAAGACATCAGAATTTCTAGGGAAAATTGGACAGCATAACAGCTATAAATGCTCAGAAAAAGATTTGAGACATCCACAACAGTTCGCAATACAACTCAACAACATCATATCAAGGTTCTGATCCAATAAGCAACATACTAAGAATAGTAGAAACTGAACTGGGACTTGTAACAACAATCCTATAAGCTACTACGGATTAGTAACACGTGAACCTGATAGAAGAAGAGAGCCTAGTCCTTAACCCACGTTGAATGAGAAGAAAATGACTCAGATTAGAGGCATAGGGTAAAGGAGTAAAAGAGCCTTACGTTCCCTCCCACAATCAATTCCCCTACATATAACTAAAGCATTTCTAGACTCGACATCGACCAGTTTGGCTCAACGAACCTACAGGCATTCCGGCTCTGATGCCAACGCTGTCAGGACCCCGATTCCAAGTCACATCGATCTAGCCGGTAACACCTCATATCACTTCGCGGCCTCACGCACAGTATCCCATGGGTGTCGCCTTACCATGGCCCGGGACCATTTGCGCCTTTTGTCTCACGTATATGATAGTGTCGCTAGCATCCATATGACAGAGAACCCGGGCCGACATGGCTAGTCGTGAACCCAAAGCGGTAGAGACCTATGGAGACAGGCATACATGAATCACATCGAGCATGTCGGTCATCAGCGAGTGATACCGGGCTATAGCACTGGGCTAACAGGACTCCGGGGAACCTGGGCTGTAGCAGGCTAGGCAGGACTCCGGATATCACCGTGTGACATTTCCCCGAAGGGACAGACATCGGAACGAAGTGAAACACATGCCAGCCAGTCAAGTGTGCTGAACAGTAGTGCTGGGCTAGCAGGACTCTGGTGAACCGGGCTGTAGCGGACTACTATGGCTCGAGGAACACTAGACTACATTTCCCCATAAGAAAGGCTGCCAAGGATAAACAACTAGATTGTCGGATCCCACTCATACCAAGCATTTCAATCATACACACAATATGCCCGATATGAGTACATACAACATGGCATCATAACAAAAGTCTACAACTCAAGTACTTTATTTAAAGGCTCCAGAGAGCCATAAATAACGTGTTCATACAGATAGGGTCACATGACCCGACACTCAAGTCATACAATCATACAAGCACATGCGGAAGCAACTAGTCTGAGTATAGACTCTAGAAAGAAAGGAGGCTTCTCGAAGCCTGTCTATCTACATAAGGCCCTCCATGGCCAGGATCACCACCTGGGTGGCTAGTCACTCGTCGACGTCAAGGTCTACGTAGAACCCATCGGAGGGAGCGGTGTTGTCGTCTGAAAACAGTAATTAAGCAAACATGAGTACAAAGGTACTCAGCAAGTCTTACATCAGAACCTAATATACATGCTCATTCTCAAGAAGGTGGTGGGGTTATTGCAGCAAGCCACCTTTGACTCTTGGCTAAGCTATCCTACGGAACTTCACTAGTAAAATAGTTTTCGCACACAAGTCCACTACTCACCAACACAATACTCCACCGGGGATCCTCCCTCGTCATCCTACGAGAGGGCCATCCTCGGTACTCACACTTATCTTGAGTCTTTTAGTAGTATCCATTAACTTGTCTATGAACTGTATAGGCAACCAAGTAGTCCTTTACCGCGGACGCGGCTATTCGAATAGTTTTATACCCTACAGGGGTGTACTTCTTCATACACGCTTTCACCACTTACCGCCATTTACACGACATGTACTCGGCAACCTTCAAGCGGAAGCCCAGCGAGGGTGTCGGCCACGGCCTACCTAAACACTTAAGTCTCTAGTCCAGGTTTATCGCCTATCCAGGTTCCATCCGCAGGGAGTCCGGCCGAGGTTTCCACATACGGCCCCGAACGATGTGAACAGGGTCCCGAGACGCCAAACGGGCGCCCGGCATACCTGGCCACGGTGTATCTACCGCAACATAGCCCACCCCTAGGGTCAGCGCTACGCACGGCCGCCAACACATAACCTACAAACACCAGAAACTATTTGCAACTCCTGGACAGAGTAATAGGGTGATTAAGAAGCCGAGAGGGTCCATTGGTTTCGGGCCCAATGTACGGTAGTAACTGCATCTTAAATCACACATACAGATCTCAGTTCTTATGGAAGGCCTCAATGAAACAACCCACCATGTACTCCTACATGGCCTCTCATCGATACCTTTACCAAAACATGTTCAACACATCCCTCACGTTATCAGCATAAGCATTTCACTCTAGCCCATCACCTAGATGAACCAGACCTGACACAACTCTAAGCATAGCAGGCGTAGCAAGGTAGGAATCACACACATGGCTCAATCAACTCCTACACATGCTAGTGGGTTTCATCTAGTTACTGTGGCAATGACAGGTCATGCAGAGGATAAGGGTTCAACTACCATAGCACACAGCAGTTTGAATCGCGTTGTCTTAATGCAGTAAACAAGAGCAGAAGCGAGAACATGGGTTTGTATCGGAATGATCAATGGTTTCTTGCATGATGGAGTGGTAGTGGGATACTGCCCTTCAGTTGGATACTCGTGAATATCCTCGGAGGCCGAACCTACCACGAAGAACACATCGGAACACAATCAACACATGACGATATGCAACAATATGATGCATGCTATGACATGGCAGTATGAATGTGTCTTGGCCTAATGCAAGCTATAACAGAAAGGAATGTGCTTATTTGAACCAAAGGTTCAAATGTTAGTTCATTTAACATAGCCACATTAGTGCATTACCTTATTCTACTTAAACAGGAAGGTTAACTTGTTTTGTCATGCATGAAACCATTACAGATGGATAGATTGAATTTTTCTGATCATTTTTCATATATAAATCTTTGAATTTGGAGCTATGGTTGATTTTCTATGATTTTTAGAAGTTTTGATTATTTTCTGGAATTTCCTGTATAAGAATAATTCCAGTAATTTAATTACTGCGTCAGCATTACGTCAGGGTGACGTTAGTGGTCAACAGGGACGTCCAGGTCAATCCTGACTGGTGGGTCCCGTGTGTCAGTAGTTAATTAAACTAATTATTTTTAGTTAAGACTAATTTGATTTAGTTAGCAGAGGGGGCCCCACTTGTCAGTGACTCAGGGGAGTCAAACTGGGGTCAAACCCCTGGTTAGCGGGGCTAATCCCGCCGGCGTTTAGCCGCCGGCGAGGCCAGACGCGGCGGCGTGCTGCGGGATTTGCCCACAGGGCTCCATTTGCTACGCGGAGAGCAGCTACGGGCAGCTGGTGCTTGCCCGCATCCAGCCTGGTGATGGCTTGGCCGGGGAGTGGCCGGAGCATCACCGGCGACGAGGTCAGGCGGAGGCCGAAGCTCGGGCCAGCTCGTGCGCGTGGCTGCAGTGGCCTAGGCGGTGCGGCGCTAGCACCTACAGCCTCTACGCGGCGCGAGGAGTGTGACGGACACAAGCCCGTGACCAAAAGGTCACCGGAGTGACGCCGGCGTTGAGCTCACGCGGCGGCGTGCTACGGTGACGAAGGGGGCGGCGTCTACAGAGGCCAAACAAGCATAGGAGCTAGGGGAAGAGGAAGAGGAGCTCACAGCGGGGTCGGAGAGGGGGTCAGCGAGCTCGGGGAGGTCCTGGCGGCGGCGAATCGACCGGAGATGGCTCGGGTGCCCGAGGTTGAAGACGAGGGCGAAGACGGTGTTCGACGGCGTTTGGAGTCGCGTGGGTCAGCGGAGAGGTCCAGGGCGACGAGGCGGAGCTATTGGGCTCGTCGGAGGGGCGAGGGGGTGGCTCTGGTGGCGTCTACGGCGAACGGCGGCGAGGAACGCGCTCGGCCATCTCGGGAGAGGATGTGGGAGACGAAGGGGAGAGTGAGGGCGGATGAGAGGGGGACGTGGGGGTCGCGTGGCATCCCTGGACATCTCCAGGGCGACGGCAGAAGCACGAGGTGGCCGGCGTGTGGCCGCGGGCGCCGGCCACGCGCTCCTCATCCTTCTAGCGGGAGGAGGAGGACGACTGGCAAGGCCAGTTGGCTGGGCCGAGCCAGGTGGGCTGGGCCAGCACAGGTAAGGCCCAGGTGGGCTTCCCTCTCTCTTTTTTTTTCTGATTGTTTTCTTTTTCTATTGAACTGCAACTGTTGGACTTTATTAAAAATACTAAAACGTTTCCAAAAATCCTGAAAATAATTGTGGGCTCTGTTCAGAATATTTCCAACAGCAAACATTTATTTCCAGAATTATTTGAGAATTTAAATTATTTTATAGCATTTAAATGCCCAAATTCAAATACTTATGATTTAATTCAATGACCTTCTGTTGATCTAGAAAATTGTGCACCAATTTTGCCAGAGGTTCTAACCCAAGACAAAGAGGGTGATCTTTTTAGAAGGGCATTTCAGGTTCATTAAAAATAATTTTAGTAAACCCTAGTTGTTTCCAAGGGGGGTGTTGGGGTTTCCTGCCTTCCTCATTTCAAATTTAAGAGGAATTTAAACATGATGCACACTCTAATGCTTGAACTAGCTAGGGTGTGACACCCCGACGGCACTCCGGCGCCACCAAGAGAGGGGGGAGAGAGCCCCCCTCCTTCTTCTTCTTCCTTGTCCTCCCCCAAAGATGGGAGGAAAGTTCCCCCTTTGGTCCATGGCCTCGATGGCCGCGGAGGAGCGGGAGCCCCTCCTGGATTGGATCTCCCTCTCTGTTCTCTTATGTTTCGCGTTCTTGATATCTGGCCCTTCAAGGTTTCTTATATTTCCGGAGATCCGTAACTCCGATTGCGCTTAAATTTTTACACAATTTTTTCCATTAATTATCTTTTTTGTGCCAGAAGAAGGGCCCCAACAGACCTTCGAGGAGGGCACAAGGCACCTGGGCGCGCCAGGGGGTGCCTGGCGCGCCCTGGTGGGTTGTGGGCACTGTGGGCCCCCGTTTGCGTTGATTCCACCTCCTAAAATCACATATATTCCAAAATAATTCTCCGTAAATTTTTATCGCGTTTGGACTTCGTTTGATATGGATTTTCTGCGAAACAAAAACATGCAACAAACAGGAACTGGCACTGGGCACTGGATAAGTAAGTTAGTCCAAATAAATCATATAAAAAGTTGCCAAAAGTATGTAAAAGTTGAATAATATTGGCATGAAACAATCAAAAATTATAGATACGACGGAGACGTATCACCCTGACCTTGATATCTAGAATTTGAACCGCCACCTCCAAAGTCGGGCCCATGTGAGCCAGATCCTAACCCGCCATGCGGGCCATTATTATTATTCTGGTCCTGAGGAAAATCGGAGCTCCTATGTTCCTTCATGATAAAACAATCTTTCCACATGCGAGTCGACAGTCTATTTGGATAACTAGGCTTCGGGCAAGGCTGGTTCAACATCGCCTCAAGGTTAAACTTTGGCCCTCCAAGACGAGGTAGTGGCTTTCCCTTACGACGTTGACCATTATTTCGTGTATTGGTATTGGCCACAAAATCTGACCTGCCGGCCGGTTGCTTGCGCTTTCCTTTACCACCCTGGGTATGCCCTATCATGTTTGGCCGCTACCCTTTTCCATTGTTGTTCTTCTTCCCCTTGTTGGAATTCTCCTCATCGGACCCCGGGTCTTTAGTATTGTTAGAGTCAGCGTATTTGATGAGAGCCGCCATAAGCTCTCCCATGTTATTGAAGTGACATTTAAGCCGCCCTAACTTTTGTTTGAGAGGGGTGAAACGACATTTTTTCTCCAGAATTAGAATAGCAGAACCGGCATTGATGCTATTCGATGAGTGTATAATAGTGGACACCCGATGGAACCAATGGTGGGTGACTCATCCTCGCGCTAGACACAAGCGTCTAACTCGATGATCGATAGAGGTTGTTTGCACGTGTCTTTGAAATTCTGAATAAAACGTGCTTTCAACTCCGCCCATGAATTGATAGAATCAGGGGGTAATCATTTCAACCAGGTTCAAGCCGGCCCATCCAGCATCATGGTGAAGTATTTGGCGCACACAACGTAATTAATATCTAACATCTCCATAGCCAGCACATAGCTCTCAATCCAAGCCTTGGGAGGTTGATCAGCTGTGTAATTGGGCACCTTTCAAGGGCCCTTGAAGTCCTTGGCAAACACTCACTGTGGAGAGCCGACGCTAGGCACGGCACACCCACCTGTTGGAACACGCGGTACGCTATGCTAACGCTAGCGCCAAATAAAAAATTTCTACCGCGCACCCAAGATCTTGCTGCTGGACATAGATTACGTGATCAGGTTTACCATAGATGCGCAGTCACCGTAGCAGAAGCAGAGTTGGTGATGCGTGTAGTCGATCTCTCGGCCCATGCTACCTCTTGAGCATTGCGTTGGTTTTCCCTTGAAGAGGAAAGGGTGATGCAGTAAAGCAGCATAAGTATTTCCCTCAGTTTTTGAGAACCAAGGTATCAATCTAGTAGGAGACCACGCGCAAGTCACCTCGTACCTACACACACAAATAAGAACCTCGCAATCAATGCGATAAAGGGGTTGTCAATCCTTTCACGGCCACTTGCAAGAGTGAGATCTGATAGAGATAATAATAATAATAATAATAATAAGATAATTTTTTTTGGTATTTTTATGATATAGATTGAAAGTAAAAGTTTGCAAAATAAAATAGATGGAAACTCATATGATGGAGAATAGACCCGGGGGCCACTAGTGGCTTCTCTCAAGATAGCATAAGTATTACGGTGGGTGAACAAATTACTGTCGAGCAGTTTATAGAAAAGCGAATAATTATGAGAATATCTAGGCATGCTCATGTATATAGGCATCACGTCCGAGACAAGTAGACCAAAATGATTCTGCATCTACTACTATTACTCCACACATCGACCGCTATCTAGCATGCATCTAGAGTATTAAGTTCATAAGAATAGAGTAACGCCTTAAGCAAGATGACATGATGTAGAGGGATAAACTCATGCAATATGATGTAAACCCCATCTTTTTATCCTCGATGGCAACAATATAATACGTGTTGTTTCCCTTTCTGTCACTGGGATCGAGCACCGCAAGATTGAACCCAAAGCTAAGCACTTCTCCCATTGCAAGAAAGATCAATCTAGTAGGCCAAACCAAACTGATAATTCAAAGAGACTTGCAAAGTTAAACCAATCATACATAAAAGAATTCAGAGGAGATTCAAATATTGTTCATAGATAAACTTGATCATAAACCCACAATTCATCGGATCTCGACAAACACAGTGCAAAACAAGATTACATCGAATAGATCTCCAAGAGAATCGAGGAGAACTTTGTATTGAGATCCAAAGAGAGAGAAGAAGCCATCTAGCTACTAGCTATGGACCCGAAGGTCTGAAGTAAACTACTCACACATCATCGGAGGGGCCATGGAGTTGATGTAGAGGCCCTCCATGATCAATGCCCCATCTGGCGGAGTTCCGGGAAAGGCCCCAAGATGGGATCTCTTGGGTACAGAAGCTTGCGGCGGTGGAATTAAGTATTCGTGGTGCTCATGGATGTTTGCGGGGTATATGGATATATATGGGAGGAAGAAGTAGGTCGGTGGAGCAACAAGGGGCTCACGAGGGTGGAGGGCGCGCCCAGGGGGTGGGCGCACCCCCTGCCTAGTGGCCTCCTCGATTGTTTCTTGACGTCCACTCCAAGTCTCCTGGATCACGTTTGTTCCAAAAATAATGCTCCCGAAGGTTTCATTCTGTTTGGACTCCGTTTGATACTCCTTTTCAGCGAAACTCTAAAATAGGAAAAAAAACAGCAATTTGGGTTGGGCCTCCGGTTAATAGGTTAGTCCCAAAAATAATATAAAAGTGTAAAAATAAGCCCATTAACATCCAAAATAAATAATATAATAGCATGGAGCAATCAAATTATAGATACGTTGGAGACGTATCAGCCCGTCTCCTCCTCGTGTTGTCGATCTCCAGCGAACAGCGAAGACTCGCGAACGGTGATCTCCCGCGAACGGCACCTTGCGGTTCCCTCGAATAGTTTGTCCAAGCACCGAGATGCGATGTCTCCAAGGTATCCACACGTATGGGGAGCAGCGTCGAGTGGCGGACTGCTAGGTCCGGTCGTGCGGCATGGGCGTGGGAGTGGCGGTGGCAAACCAGGGTCAGAAAAGATTAACCCTAAGTGGTGCGTCCACTCCCCTTTATATAGACCTCCGAGGTGGGCTCAACACTTGAGCCCACTAGGAGTACACATCCATTTTCCACTCGGATCCAATCCGAATGAGCTGCAACCCCTTAAGTGTGCGACCCTATAGGTTCACGTACGCATGGACACGACCAAGTCGATAGTTGGTAGCAGCTCCTCGCATAACGTGCCAACTCCCATGTGTGTGTAAAGTCATTTGACGAACCTCGACAATGTGTTATATGCAACATTCCTTTTACCTCGCGATATTTGTTGTCGAGCTCAAGGCGAGTACTTGTCACCCTTGTGATAGCTCGACCTCTCTTCTGGAAACCGTGATGCAGATTCCTGAACTAGGTTAATGCTACCTCTTGAGCATGCATTGGTTTTCCCTTGAATAGGAAAGGGTGATGCAGCAAAGTAGCGTAAGTATTTCCCTCAGTTTTTAAGAACCAAGGTATCAATCCAGTAGGAGACTACACACAAGTTGCCTAGTACCTACACAAACAAATAAGAACCTTGCAACCAACGCGATAAAAGGGTTGTCAATCCCTTCACGACCACTTGCAAAAGTGAGATCTCATAAGGATAATAAGATCAATATTTTTGGTATTTTTGTATAGATTGGAAATAAAGATTGCAAAATAAATAGTAAACTAGAATTGTAGATTGGAAACTTATATGATGTAAAGTAGACCCAGGGGGCATAGGTTTCACTAGTGGCTTCTCTCAAGATAGCATATATTATGGTGGGTGAACAAATTACTGCCGAGCAAATGATAGAAAAGCGCATAGTTATGATGATATCTAGGCATGATCATGAACATAGGCATCACGTCCGTGTCAAGTAGACCGAAACGATTCTGCATCTACAACTATTACTCCACACATCGACCGCTATCGAGCATGCATCTAGAGTATTAAGTTCATAAGAATAGAGTAACACATTAGGCAAGATGACATGATGTAGAGGGATAAACTCAAGAAATATGATATAAACGCCATCTTTTTATCCTCGATGGCAACAATACAATACGTGCCTTGCTGCCCCTGCTATCATTGGGAAAGGACACCGCAAGATTGAACCCAAAGCTAAGCACTTCTCCCATTGCAAGAAAGATCAATCTAGTAGGCCAAACCAAACTGATAATTCAAAGAGACTTGCAAAGGTATCAAATCATGCATATAGGAATTCAGAGAAGAATCAAATATTGTTCAAACATAATCTTAATCATAAACCCACAATTCATCGGATCTCGGCAAACACACCGCAAAAAGAATTACATCGAATAGATCTCCAAGAACATCGAGGAGAACTTTGTATTGAGATCCAAAGAGAGAGAAGAAGCCATCTAGCTAATAACTATGGACCCGAAGGTCTATGGTAAACTACTCACACATCATCGGAGAGGCTATGGTGTTGATGTAGAAGCCCTCCGTGATCGAATCCCCCTCCGGCAGATCGTCGGAAAAAGGTCCCCAGATGGGATCTCATGGGTACAGAAGGTTGCAGTGGTGGAAAAGTGGTTTCGTGGCTCCCCTGGATTTTTCAGGGTATAAGAGTATATATAGGTTTATGATGTAGGTCGGTGGAGCTACGAGGGGCCCACGAGGGTGGGGGCGCGCCGCCCTACCTCGTGGCCGCCTCGTTGCTTCCTTGACCTCCACTCCAAATCTCCTGAATTGCGTTTGTTCCAAAAAAAATATCCTCGTGAAGGTTTCATTCCGTTTGATATTCCTTTTCTACGAAACACTGAAATAGGCAAAAGAACAACAACTGGCACTGGGCCTCCGGTTAATAGGTTAGTCCCAAAAATAATATAAAAGTATTAAAGCCCATTAAACATCCAAAACATATAATATAATAGCATGGAACAATCAAAAAGTATAGATACGTTGGAGACGTATCAGCATCCCCAAGCTTAATTCCTGCTTGTCCTCGAGTAGGTAAATGATAAAAACAGATTTTTTGATGTGGAATGCTACCTAACATAATTTTCAATGTAATTTTCTTTATTGTGGCATGAATATTCAGATCCGAAAGATTCAAGACAAAAGTTTAATATTGACATAAAAATAATTATACTTCAAGCATACTAATAAAGCAATCATGTCTTCTCAAAATAACATGAACAACAAAAGTTATCCCTATAAAATCATATAGCCTGGCTATGCTCTATCTTCATCACACAAAATATTTAAATCATGCACAACCCCGATGACAAGCCAAGCAATTGTTTCATGTTCTCTAAATTTTTCAATCTTCACAAAATACATGAGCGTGAGCCATGGATATAGCACTATAGGTGGAATAGAATGGTGGTTGTGGAGAAGAAAAAAAGGAGAATATAGTCTCACATCAACTAGCACCCATATGCATAAGCCATGATAGCAATGATCTCCTATTTTAACAGAAATAACAGGCATGCCTTCAACAGGTCTATGTTTATTTTTAGTACAGGTCTAGCAATTCTAGCAGCTTCATCACAGAAGTAAATAACATGCCCATCAATATTATTGGCCAAGAGATCTTTAACCATAGCAATACTAGGTTCATCTTTAATTTTCTCAGGGGGTGTATGTGTTCTAGTATTACTCTTATGAACCACAGTTGAGGCTTTAGCATGATCCTTTATTCTAACAGGGAAAGGTGGTTTCTCAATATAAGGAGTAGGAACAAAAGGATCAACATTATAGGTGATAGTCTTTTCTTCAACTTTAATAGGTGCAACTACTTTTACTTCAATGGGAGGATTATATTTAGACCACTTCTCCTTTGGGAGATCAACATGAGTTGCAAAGGATTCACAGAAAGAAGCTACTATCTCAGAGTCAAGCCCATATTTGGTGCTAAATTCATGAAAGGCATCAGTATCCATAAAAAATTAACACAATCAAACTTTGGGGTTATACCTGACTCCTTACCTACATCGAGATCCCAATCTTCAGAGTTGTGTTTAATTATCTCCAATAAATCCCATTTGAATTCAATAGTCTTCATCATAAAAGAACCAGAGAAAGCCGAGCATAAATTTTTTGAATAATAATTTCTCTTGAGAGCTCATGATTGGGGCATGAATATAACATTGACTTAAGACCCCCCAAGCTTGAGCGATGCTTTCTCCTTCGTGAGGCCAAAAATTATATATATAATTACGATCATGATGAACAAGATGCATAGGATAAAACTTCTGATGAAATTCCAATTTCAATCGGTCGTAGTTCCATGATCCCATATCATCACATAGCCTAAACCATGTCAATGCCTTCCCCTTTAAATATAAAGGAAAGACCTTCTTCTTCATAACATCCTCAGGCATACCTGGAAGCTTAAATAATCCACAAACTTCATCCACATAGATTGGGTGCAAATCGGGATGTAATGTTCCATCACCTATGAAAGGATTAGCTAGCTGTTTATCTATCATACCCAAAGGAATTTCAAAGTAAACATTTTCAGTAGGTTCAGTAGGTTGAGGAGCAACTCTTTGCTCTACTGGTCGGGGTGAAGATACCCCGAACAAGCCCCTCAAAGGATTATGTTCCATAGTAACAAGTGACAGTAAATTTCAGCACACTATATGTCGTGGTTTTGTCACGGCAGATGTCCTCGTGAAAGGACTTAGTCGTGGAGCCATCGCTACGGGTTAGCTTAAAGGGGTTAAAGCAGACAAGGGACGCGAGAGTTTTATACTGGTTCGGCCGCTTACTATGAAGGTAAAAGCCTACTCCAGTTGTGATGGAATTGCTAGGGTTTCGATGACCAGGGAGCGAATCCGCTTTGCCTGGCTCTCGAGTTGTTGTTTGTCGTCCCTAAACCGCTGTTGGGTCGTCCTTTTATATACATAGGTCGACGCCCGTCCATTTACAGAGTCCCGAGGTCGGATCATCAACGTGTCCAAGTCGGTCTCTATTCCTCCGATCTTACAATACAAGTTACATGATAATGTCGGTTTCCATCTACAGGCCTTAACCCGCCTTTGGGCCTTGGGCCTTCATAAAGCGCCACCATCCTTTGTCTTCCGGGGCTTCTAATCCTCATAGAGTCAACCCGGCTACTCCTGGCCGGTTTACGTCCAGTAGTAATATCCCCAACATTAGGCCCCAGATTGATTTGAACTTGTTCGTGTCAATCTTCAACACTTAGAAAAATTCTTGCCTTTGCACCTTCGCATAGATCTTGTAAACCGCCCCGACGTCATCCTCCAGATTTCTAGTAAACTGACGTGACATCACCTGTTTATTTAAAGCCGAGATACCCCTTTTATTAATGAGCATCCGAAAATCGAGGCAACAATCTCGTTATCTATCCATTTTTTGGGCTCCTCGATTCTCGCCCCTGTCGCTTATCTCTTTGTCCTTATAAATAGGGCGGAGGACCCCTTCCTTTTCCTTCTGTTGCCCTCTCCTCTCTTCTTCCTCCTCGCGACGCCTCTACACCTGAGCGTTGCCACCGTCGTCGAGCTTTGTCTCTGCCTCATCATTGGTCGTTGCATCGACCTGATCGCTCCAGAGAGACGCGGCACACCTCCGCTACTTCAAAAGCTTCGGTAAGTCTTCCCCATTTTCTTCGTAGATCTAGTTAGGGTTTCAGTGTTCATCGAAGCTCATCGAAGCTCCGGTGTTGTTCTTCTCTTTCCTTCCCAGTAGCATCAAAGACTAGTTAGATCTGTTAGCTCTTTATGCGACCGTAGCCATAATCTCACCTTTCCTTATCAGACCATCCCCTTCATATAGGAAAAACTCATCTGAACCTGATAAACTGGTATCTGAAATTTAGGTCTTGAATCTATTCTTGTTTTCTGTCATACAGCAGATCTGAAATCATCATATCTTGTGAAACTTGTATTCCTTCACTTAGCTATTTTTTGCTTCAGATCTGTACCTTCTTTACCTGTACAGGCAGTTTATCTCTATAGAAAATAATCTGTCATATGCCATTAGTCCCCTTGTAAACCGTTCATCGCTTTACCACTTATAAAACACTCTGTCATAGGCGGTTTATAACATCCTCTGGTTTATCAATTTTATATGCTTGAATTCCTTTTTCCTCAACCTGTTGCATCGTACGCTTTATCATTAATGAATCATAAACCGACATTATTTTCTTTCCAGCTTCTTCACTTGTAATGGCCAAACAGTTCTATTCCTGTAACTGGATCCCTTCCCAGGTTACTGAGGAGCAACTGAACGGAATGGTCAAAATTGGTACCTTACCGAAGAAAAAATAAATTCCGCTGGCGAGTTCCTGGGCCGGAAAATCCTCCTACCCCTAGAGAGGGTGAAGTAGTGGTGTTTGCTGATCATATAGGCCGTGGTTTTAAACCGCCTGGATCCAAGTTTTTCCGAGATGTACTTGCCAGCTTTCAGATCCACCCTCAAGATATTGGACCCAACTCTATATCCAATATCTGCAACTTTCGGGTTTTTTGTGAAGCGTATCTACAAGAAGAACCAACTGTCGAGTTGTTCCGGGATTTCTTCCACTTAAACCGTCGCACTGAATTCGTAGACAGGCCCAATACGGAGCTTGGTGGCGTCTCCATTCAGAAAAGGAAGAATGTTAGTTTTCCTCACGCCAAACTTCACAGTCACCCAAAGGAGTGGAATCAAGCTTGGTTCTATTGCAAGGACACCTCTCCTGAAGATGAGAACCGTCTGTCGGGTTACCGTGCTCACCGGCTCACCAATACTCATCCGCTTCCGCAACGTCTAAGTGCCAAGGAGCGGTCCTCGTACACACCACAACTCGCCAAGCTTAGAGCTTTCATGGCCAACGGTTTAACAGGCGTGGACTTCGTCCGTTGCTGGATATCCTGGAGTATCTTGCCATTAAGTCGCCGCTCCAGTTTAATGTGCGAGTACATCGGTGACGTGAAAGACTCCAATGTCATATTGACATTCAGTTAATAGATGAGGAAGTTACTGAGTCTGTCAAGAAAATGCTGAATGAACTGAAAGCTGTCTGTAGCAAGACCGGGTTAAGTCCCTTTTACACAGAACAAACCACCCGCTATAAGTATTGTTTTTGCTTCTGCTTTACACCTGATATTATTGAACTGTGCAACTTTGAATACCCTCTGTCCATTTTTAAATAGGGTGATGATCCGTTCTGGAAAAAGAAACCTCAGGAGAAAGCAGTGAAGCCTTCTCGGCCTAAAATGAAAGCTGTCAAGAAAACCACGAAGAGAAAAGCCACTGAACCCATCGGTTTAGAGCTTGATGACGACCCTGATGAACCGGAAGCAGAGGTAGAACTTGATTCACTTAGTTTAGTTTTCATGCACCTCATTGACAATGATATTTATCAGGAGGACGCTGAGGGCAGCCAAGCTGACGATGCAGAGGTAATTATCCTTTCCTCCGGTTTAGATCCTCTGCCAACACAAAAAAATCCGTCAAGCAGTCCGGAAAGTAAGATTTTCTCACCCTCTTGCTCACTTGGATCCAAAATTTCTTTTGAAGAAGCAGCAGCACGAGGTTCGTCGCACAACCCGGCACAGCGGCCAAACGGTCACTTCGACCGGTTTACTGAATACCCCAATTCAAAAACACCGACCTGAGGTCTCACCCACTTCTGACACTTCTTATCCCAAGGCCGGCTATTTCCGACAACCTCTTCATCCGTCCGATTCGAATTATTAGGTGACACCTCCTTCGTCATCCGACGAATCAACGACCACACAACTCCCTCCTCTTAAGACCGTTGCTGGGTAAGTATTTCAACTCAATCTTTTGATGTTTCACACTTTATATGCTATGCTAACCTTTGTGTCTGCTCTTTTTAGAGCCAAAGCCAGGCCCAGTAAGAAGGCTCGGGTGAATAACCCGTCTGAAGACCATGTGGTGATTGAACCGGAGCTAACTACGAAACCGGAAGGTCCAAATACTTAGGCCACATTTGATGAACCGCCCCCTCAAGACCATAACGTTGATGAACAAGCAGAAACTGAAGTAGCAGACCTTGCCGATAAACCGACAAGTCCGGTCCATAATGATGATGGACCGTCTAGTCCGGCTAAGGCTACTGATATCCCAACAACTCCAACGAAGATTGCTGGTGACAAGGAAGATGATGTTATCATCACTGGTGTTGGCCATACCTCTCCTAGCAACCCTGTTGTTTTATCCAAACATAGTGCTAAGGAAGAACGTGTTGCAACGGAAAAAGGCAAATGGAGCACCGATTTATCAAGCTATGCCCACCTCAGTGCTCAAGAACTCCACTCTGGCTTTCTAAACCATCTGCACACAAACCGTGACTATGAAGCCGGTTTAGTGAATCTGATGAAGGAGCGCTATGAGGTACTTTCATCACTTTTCCTTTCTTAAATCCAATTTGTAAGTACCAACTCTAGTAGCCCCCAAGGGCCGGTTTATGATGGCAATCATAAATCGGGACTTTGTAATATCTTAACCCGTGCATGCTTATCTTTCACATGTCAAGTGGGTTTTTAAAAATAAACCGGTACTCTATCATTGTGTTCCTGTACTTTTCGCCTGTGTAGTCTCCAAGGGCCTGTTTATCTTTCCAAGGCAAACCGGGTCTTTAACCAATGCTTCAATTTGAACAGATGTACATTAGCCCCCAAGTGTCAAGGATAACGCTTGCATTGTACTTGGGACTTCAAAAAAAATTCTGATAACAGAGCAAATAGGCATTAGCCCCCAAGTACAAAGTGCATAACTTGTTATGTGCTTGGTACTTCAAATATATACAACCGACTGATGATATGTCGTTCCTTGACGGGCTGAGCTGAGCAAAAAGGACAGCCAAAACTCTGATCTCCAAGAGAACATTAAATCTCAATAAGCAGAGGCTTCTAAAGCCAAGGAAGAACTGAGCACCACCTTAGCAGCCATGGAAAAGCTGAAGGAGACCTTGAAGAAGGAGCGGGCGGATTGGGAGGCAGAAAAATCCGCTTTACAAAAGAAAGCTGAAGACGCAGCAGCCGCTCTTAAATCGGTGGCTGAAGAACTGACCAGTTTAAAGAAGCAGATTAATGCCATGACTTTTGCTGTATTTGGTAAGTATCCTCATATGAAGCTTTTTCAATTCATACTATCTCATCAATGGTCGGTTTACTGATGCTTACCATGACAGGGACCCGCATTACTCATCTGGGCTCCGACATGCGGATGAAGCTCAAGGTTGCCTATACTTTGATAGAACAGCTATATTCCAGATCCCAACGAGCTATTTGCATTGCTGCTTATAACAAGCCTCCTCCCACGCTGATAAAAGAAACCATCAAAAAGCTATCCATGTTGCCTTCCCGGTTGGATGAACTGAAGAGATCAGCTACAAGGTCAGGTGTGCTGACTGCGCTAATCCGGGCCAAGGCGTGGATTCTAGATCTTGAACCGGAAGATATTGGCCAAGGCTATCCTGGCGTAAAGAATATGGTTCAGAATTCAACAATGATGATCTCCGAAGGTTGACAAGAGAATTGCGCCCCATTGCAAGCAAATTGGCGGATGAAACGGATCTATCCCATTACCAGCCGATTTATGATGCTGATCAGAAGATATATCCTGCGGCAATACATGACATAGAAGATCTTGTTCCGCCAATTCGTAAACACACTTATGCCCCTGACATTGATCCTTCCAGCCTTATAAGTGAAGAGGCTGTATTCCAAGCTTTAACTGGAATCGATTGGACGACGATTGATTCCAGCTACTGGGTAGAGAGGAGGAGGATGCACCAACTCAGGATGATCCTCAATCTTCAAGTCGTCCAGATGTTGAATCCTAAACCGGGGCCGGTTTATCTGCCGCAGTCTGCCACTCGTTATTGAAACACTTATTCTGTGTGGGCTTTTAAAGCACCTTGTAATAGGCTAGCTTAAACACTTATCGGTTATGCCATCGAGCATGTTTATTTTGCTTGATACTGGTAACTCGCCATTCCCTTGGGATCTATTATATGCATAGTCCATTGCTGCTTTATTTAATTTGTTCCTGCATATAAGAACTTGAAAGTGTCCTAGTGGTTTACCACTGGACGGGTCATGATGCCCAAAATATATACATAGCCTGGATGTATAACCAAGACTATAATAACCGGATATAAAATAGATGATACCTGTGATATATCTTGTTGGCTGACCAACTGTTGTTATAATAAGGGTGATAACACCAATCTGGAGTATGGATGACTCCTTTCATCCTTGCCAGTTCATATCAAAACCGTACCGGGTTATGATAAACACCGGTTTGTTCATATAATTCTGGTGACTTCTAGCCAAAATCAGACCGGATCAAGTTAATGCCGGATTGTAACTGATCATATACTAACAACTTAGTGTTGAAAGCCATGCCGGGTTGTAATAGACACCGGTTTATCAGCAAATGTTCATAAATCCTTTAACAAAAGAGGTTAAATATTGCACAAAAATACCAGAAAAATATGCAAGGCTTTTCATGGGCTGACAGGCCCTAAATCGAGGCTTTTAATGGGCTGCCAGGCCACTGAGTTAAACCATTTTGCAAAGCCTTTTAAGATGGACCTCAATCTTTAACCAATCATCATTTTAACTTTGACAAGTTTAGGGTCTATGAGATTGACTTGTCAAACATTCGATGGGTCATACCAGGTTTACCTGGACGGAGTGGCTTACTTAAAGAGGCAGGATAACCCAGGGTTTTAGGTGAATACACCTGGTTTCCAAGCCTGGCTTGATAGCCTATTGCAAGGGTACAAACTCTTTGTTCTTTAAGAAGCAAGGAGCCCCCAAGCAATATTTGAGTTGTGCTCAGTGGAACCTATGTTTGAGTTGTGCTTTTGCCACAAACCCTCTTTGGCCCACATAATTTCCTTTTGGCTTTTAGCCTATCAAGAGGTATAGCAATGGTGTGAATACAACCAAGCCCCCTAGTGATTTCCTTTTTTTGGCTTTAAGCCAATCAAGAGGCGTAGCTATGGTTCGAATATGACCAAGCCCCCTAGTGATTTCCTTTATATATGCGTGGCATTATAAGCCGGGTTAATAGAACTCCGCTTTATAAGAAGAAGCCCCCATGTAACCACACATTATGTAAAAACAAAAGAGACCCTGCTTTAGCTGAGGCTCCGGTTTATAATATATGCACTGTCATAAATATGTACATAAGAAGAGCCTGTGGCTCAAGTATAATAAGGCCGAAGAAGAGCTATATTCCACGGCCGCTTGGTATCCTCCTCCGATTTACGTGAGTCTTTGTGCTCTCGAACATCGATAAGGTAGTATGACCCATTGTGCAGATTTTCGCTGACCACAAAAGGTCCTTCCCAAGGTGGGGATAACTTGTGCATATCAGTCTGATCCTGGATGAGCCAGAGCACCAGATCGCCCTCTTGAAAAGTTCTGGTCTTAACCCATCGGCTATTATAACGTCAGAGATCTTGTTGATAAATCGCTGAACGCGATGCCGCCAGATCACGCTCCTCATCTAATAGGTCCAGTGAGTCCTGACGTGCCTTCTCATTATCAGCTTCAACGTAAGCCGCCACACAGGGTGAGTCATGATGGATGTCAGTAGGGAGAACCGCCTCTGCTCCATAAACCATAAAGAAAGGTGTGTAACCCGTAGATCTGTTCGGTGTGGTGTTGATACTCCATAACACGGAAGGTAACTCCTCCACCCAACAACCCGGCATCCGCTTTAAAGGAAGCATAAGCCGGGGTTTAATGCCTCTCAAAATCTCCTGATTCGCCCTTTCTGCTTAACCATTAGATTGGGGGTGAGCCACTGATGACACGTCAAGCCGGATGTGCTCACGTTGACAAAATTCTTCCATGGCGCCCTTGGATAGATTAGTACCATTATCAGCTATAATGCTATGTGGAAAACCAAACCGGAATATCACCTTTTTGATGAATTGAACGGCCGTGGCTGCATCACACTTACTGACTGGCTCTGCCTCGACCCACTTGGTAAACTTATCAACCGCCACCAGCAGGTGGGTCTTCTTGTCTTTGGACCTTTTAAAGGGTCCAACCATGTCTAGCCCCCAAGTTGCAAACGACCAAGTGATTGGAATCATTCTCAACTCCTAGGCCGGAATATGAGCGCGGCGTGCAAACTTCTGACAACCGTCACACCTCTTCACCAAATCCTCAGCATCAGCATGAGCCGTCAACCAATAGAAGCCGTGATGAAAAGCCTTAGCCACCAAGGACTTTGAACCGGCGTGGTGACTACAATCACCTTCGTGGATCTCTCCCAAGATCTCACAACCTTCTTGAGGAGGCACACAACGCTGAATCACCCCTGTGACGCTGTAATGATGTAACTCCCCATTGACAATGGTCATTGACTTCGATCACCGGATTATCTATCGGGCCAAGGTTTCATCGCCTGGTAACTCACCCCGGTTCATGTAGGCTAGCTATGGGACTGTCCAATCCGGTATAACATGAAGAGCTGCTACCAATTGAGCCTCCGGATCAGGAATAGCCAACTCCTTCTCTGTGGGTAACTTGACCGATGGATTATGAAGTACGTCCAGGAAGACATTGGGTGGCACCGGTTTACGCTGAGAGCCTAGGCGACTTAAAGCGTCTGCTGCTTTATTCTTTCGCCGGTCTATATGGTCAACCTGATAACCCTTAAAATGACCAACCACTATGTCCACCTCTCGTCGATAGGCTGCCATGAGCAGATCCTTGGAATCCCATGTACCAGACACCTGATGAGCCACCACATCTGAGTCACTGAAGCACTTAACCCGGCTTAAATTCATCTCCTTAGCCATCCGAAGACCATGGAGCAAGGCTTCGTATTTAGCTGCATTGTTAGTACAAGGGAACATTAAGCGGAGAACATAACAAAACTTATCACCTCGTGGGAAAGTTAGTATGACTCCAGCCCCCGGGCCCTCTAGTTGTCTAGACCCATCAAAATGAATAATCCAATACGTGTTATCTGGCTTTTCCTCTGGTGCCTACAACTCTGTCCAATCATTAATGAAGTCCACAAGTGCTTGGGATTTGATTGTTGTGCGAGCCGTATATTTTATCCCGTGAGGTCCAAGCTCAATAGCCCACTTGGCAATCCGGCCAGTTGCTTCTCTGTTTTGGATGATATCTCCAAGGGGGGGCTGAACTAACCACTGTGATAGGATGACCTTGAAAATAATGCTTGAGCTTCCGGCTTGCCATGAAAACTCCATACACCAGCTTCTGTCAATGTGGGTACCTCTGCTTTGATTCAATAAGTACCTCACTAATGTAATAAACCGGTCATTGAACCGGATACTCCTTTCCGGCCTCCTTGCGCTCAACCACAATAGCCACACTAACAGCCCGGGCATTAGCAGCCACGTATAGCAATAAGGGCTCTTTATCGACCGGAGCCGCAAGGACAGGCGGTTCGGCTAACTATCTCTTCAAATCCTCAAACGCTTTATCAGCCGCGTCACTCCAGACGAAGTCATCCGTTTTCTTTAGCATCTGATACAAAGGGATAGCTTTCTCCCCAAGGCGACTGATAAACCGGCTTAATGCTGCAATCCGGCCCGCCAAACGCTCAACATCATTGATACATGCCGGTTTAGCTAGAGAGGTGATAGTTGTGATCTTCTCTGGATTCTCCTCAATGCCCCTGTTAGACGCAAGGAAACCCAAGAGTTTGCCTGTCGGAACACCAAAGACACATTTGGTTGGATTAAGCATCATCTTATAGACCTGGAGGTTGTCAAAAGTCTCTCTTAGGTCATCTATCAATGTTTCCTCCTTCCTAGACTTCACCACAATATCATCCACATAAGCATGGACATTGCGCCCAATCTGTTTATGAAGACAATTTTGAACACAGCGTTGATACATCGCCTGGGAACTCTTGAGCCCAAAAGGCATAGATACATAGAAGAAGGCTCCAAAGGGAGTTATGAAAGCTGTCTTCTCCTGGTCCTTAACTGCCATTTTGATTTGATGATAACCAGAATAAGCATCCAAAAAACACAAACGGTCACAACCCGCCGTAGCATCAATAATCTGATCAATACGAGGGAGAGCAAAGGGATCAGCTGGACATGCCTTGTTCAAGTCTGTGTAATCCACACACATACGCCAAGTGTCGTTTTTCTTAAGTACCAGCACCGGATTAGCTAGCCACTCAGGGTGAAAGACCTCCACGATAAACCCTGCTGCCAAAAGCCGGGCTACCTCCTCACCAATAGCCTTACGCCTCTCTTCATTGAAGCGGCGAAGAAATTGTCTGGCCGGTTTAAATTTGGGATCTATATTAAGGGTGTGCTCAGCGAGTTCCCTCGATACACTAGGCATGTCAGAAGGCTTCCATGCAAAGATGTCCCGGTTCTCACGGATGAACTCGACGAGCGCGCTTTCCTATTGTGGATCCAGGTTAGCACTAATGCTGAACTGCTGAGATGAATCACCAGGAACAAAATCAACCATCTTAGTATCTGCGGCTGATTTAAATTTCAGCGCCGGATCATGCTCTGTAGTTGGCTTTTTCAGAGAAGTCATATCAGCCGGATCAACATTGTCTTTATAAAACTTCAGCTCCTATGTGGCACAAACCGACTCAGCATAAGCCGCATCACCTTCTTCACACTCCAAGGTTATCTTCCTGCTCCCATGTACTGTGATGGTCCCCTTATGACCCGGCATCTTAAGCTGCAGATAAACACAACACGGCCTTGCCATGAACTTAGCATAAGTCGGCCGTCCGAATAGGGCATGATATGGACTCTTGATTTTCACTACTTCAAAAGTCAATGTCTCTGATCTGGAATCATGATCATCTCCAAAAGCCACCTCTAAAGCTATCTTGCCAACTGGATATGCCGATTTACTAGGCACCACACCATGAAATACGGTGTTCGACAGTTTGAGATTCTTATCTGTCAGCCCCATGCGTCGGAAGGTATCATAGTAAAGGATATTGATACTGCTCCCTCCATCCATAGGCACCTTGGTGAACTTGTAACCCCCAACTTGAGGTGCCACCACTAAGGCCAGATGACCCGGATTATGAACCCGGGGAGGATGATCTTCTCGACTCCATAAAATGGGTTGTTCAGACCAGCGCAAATACTGAGGCACCGCCGGTTCAACAGAGTTCACGGCCCTTTTGTGAAGCTTTTGATCGCGCTTACACAAGCTAGTGGTAAAGACATGATACTGCCCACTATTCAACTGCTTTAGATTGCTCTGATAACCCGATTGCTGCTGCTGGTGATTCCCCTAATGGTTATAACCTCCTTGATTGCCCTAATTACCTTGGCTGCCATGTCCGGTCTGATTGCCTTGGAATCCTAAACCGGAGCTGCCGCCTCCATAACCCGGCCCATGAAAACCGCCTCCTGAACCGCCGGGCGGGCCATTGTCATATTGAAACATATTGGAATTTTTGAACTCTCGCATGATGAAACAATCCTTCCAAAGATGCGAAGCTGGCTTCTAGTTCGATCTCTGCTTTGGACAAGGTTGATTTAACAGGCGCTCTAGATTGGGGCCTGACCCTCCGCCCTGCTGGGGCGGTTTACCCTTGCGATGCTGACCGTGATCCTGGGCGTTGGTGTTAGCCACGAAGTCCAAGCTATTATTCGCCTTGCGCTTACCATTATTCCCATGACCTACCGGGTTATGTTGCTGCCCCTTGGCACTGCCGTTCTTTTTCCCCTTCCCGGATTTGTCCTGCTCAGACTCAGGATCCTTGGTACTATCTGAATCGGCATACTTAACCAAAGCGGTGTTGGGGAACGTAGTAATTTCAAATTTTGTCTACGCACACACAGGATCATGGCGATGCATAGCAACGAGAGGGGAGAGTATGTCTACGTACCCTCGTAGACTGAAAGCGGAAGCGTTATATCAACGCGGTTGATGTAGTCATACGTCTTCACGATCCGACCGATCCAAGTACCGAAAGCACGACACCTCCGAGTTCTGCACACGTTCGGCTCGGTGATGTCCTCACCTTCTCGATCCAGCAAGAGGGGCGAAGTAGTAGATGAGTTCCGGCAGCACAACAGCGTGGTGATGGTGTTGGTGAATAACAATCTTGATACGTCTCCAACGTATCTATAATTTTTGATTGCTCCATGCTATATTATCTACTGTTTTGGACTATATTGGGCTTTATTTTCCACTTTTATATTATTTTTGGGACTAACCTATTAACCAGAGTCCCAACCCAGAATTGCTGTTTTTTGTCTATTTCAGTGTTTCGGATAAACGGAATATCAAACGGAGTCCAAACGGAATAAAATCTTCGGGAACGTGATTTTCTCACCGAACGTGATCCAGGAGACTTGGACCCTGCTCCAAGGAAAAAAAAAGAGGCGGTCACGAGGGTGGGGGCGCCCCCCCTAGGGCGCGCCCCCCTGCCTCGTGGGCCCCTCGTTGCTCCTCCGGCGTACTTCTTCCTCCTATATATACACACGTACCCCCAAATGACCAGAACAGGAGCCAAAAACCTAATTCCACCGCCACAACTTTCGGTATCCATGAGATCCCATCTTGGGGCCTGTTTCGGAGCTCCACCGGAAGAGGGCCGTCATCACGGAGGGCCTCTACATCATCATAGCCTATCCGATGAAGTGTGAGTAGTTTACATCAGACCTTCGGGTCCATAATTAGTAGCTAGATGGCTTCTTCTCTCTCTCTTTCAATCTCAATACAAAGTTCTCCCCCTCTCTTGTGGAGATCTATTTGATGTAATCTTCTTTTTGCGGTGTGTTTGTTGAGACCGATGAATTGTGGGTTTATGATCAAGTCTATCTATGAATAATATTTGAATCTTCTCTGAATTCTTTTATGTATGATTGGTTATCTTTGCAAGTCTCTTCGAATTATCCGTTTGGTTTGGCCAACTAGGTTGGTAGTTCTTGCCATGGGAGAAGTGCTTAGCTTTGGGTTCGATCTTGCGATGTCCTTACCCAGTGATAGAAGGGGCAGCAAGGCATGTATTGTATCGTTGCCATCGAGGATAACAAGATGGGGTTTATTTCATATTGCATGAATTTATCTCTCTACATCATGTCAGCTTGCTTAAGGCGTTACTCTGTTTTTAACTTAATACTCTAGATGCATGCTGGATAGCGGTCGATGAGTGGAGTAATAGTAGTAGATGCAGAATCGTTTCGATCTACTTGTCACGGACGTGATGCCTATATACATGATCATGCCTAGATATTCTCATAACTATGCTCAATTCTGTCAATTGCTCAACAGTAATTTGTTCACCCACCGTAGAATACTTATGCTCTTGAGAGAAGCCACTAGTGAAACCTATGGCCCCCGGGTCTATTCTCATCATATCAATCTCCATTACTTTAATCCTGCTTTTCTTTTTTACTTTGCTTTTACTTTTTACTTTGCATCTTTATACCAAAAATACCAAAAATATTATATCTATCAGATCTCACTCTCATAAGTGACCGTGAAGGGCTTGACAACCCCTAATCGCGTTGGTTGCAAGTAGCTATCGCTTTGTGCAGGTACGAGGGACTTGAGTGTGGGCTCCTACTGGATTGATACCTTGGTTCTCAAAAACTGAGGGAAATACTTATGCTACTCTGCTGCATCATCCCTTCCTCTTCGGGGAAAACCAACGCAAGCTCAAGACGTAGCAAGAAGGATTTCTAGCACCGTTGCCGGGGAGTCTATGCAAAAAGTCAACATACCAAGTACCCATCACAATCCCTATCTCTCGCATTACATTATTTGCCATTTGCCTCTCGTTTTCCTCTCCCCCCCCAATTCACCCTTGCCGTTTTATTCGCCCTCTCTCTCTATCCTCCCTCTCTATTTGCCCCTTTTTTGTCCGCTTGCTTCTTGTTTGCTCGTATGGTTAGAATAGTTGTTTATTTATTACTAAACAGAGAACCTAAGATCTATGGATCCTCATCCTCTTACCAATCTTTTTTAGAGATCCAATTATGATGAACCAATCCCTAGTGATTTGGATGCACTAGATTATCTTTATAAGCTTTTCCTTGAAACCCGTAAATCTGAAAATTGTGATGAAGTGCTTCACGATAGAGCTTTGAATAAAAAGCATGATTGCAATGATTTTATTATAAATTCTCTTGATGTCAATTGTGCTAATAATATGCAAAACCCTAAGCTTGGGGATGCTAGTTTTGCTATGTCCTCTACTTGTTGCAATGATCATGATTGGGGTGATGCTTCTTTTGATCTTGAAAATTTATTTAAACCCCATGATGAATATGAGATTGATTATAATGTTTGCAATAATATTAAAAGTGGGTTTGGAATGGTCATGACTTTAGTTAATGTTAATCCCACTATTTTGGAAGAGTGTCAACTTTGCATGCATGTGGATCGTGTTGAAAATATTTTATGTGATAGCTATTTTGTTGAATTTTCTTATGATCCTACGTATAATTATTATGAGAGAGGAAAATATGGTGGTAGAAATTTTCATGTTACTAAATTACCTCTCGTTATGTTGAGATTGCTATTTTCTCTTTCTGCTTCCTTGCATATGCTAGTTTTTGCTTGCCTTGATAATTTGTTTGCCTATAAGATGCCTATGCATAGGAAGTATGTTAGACTTAGATGTGTCTGTCACGTGTTTTATGATGCTCTCTTTGTGCTTCAATTCTTGTCTTTCATGTGAGCATCATTGAAATATTATGCCTAGCTATAAGGCTTTAAAGAAAAGCACTTGTTGGGAGACAACCCAATATTATTCCTTGCTGTTATTTAATAAATAAATTATTTAGCCTCTGTTTTGGTTGTGTTTTTTTGTGCTTAATTAGTGTTTGTGCCAAGTAGAACCATTGGGAAGACTTGGGGAAAGTCTTGTTAAACTTGCTGTAAAAAAACAGAAACTTTAGCGCTCACGAGAACTGCTGTCATTTTTATTTGAAGAGTGATATTTAGTTAATTCTTTTCGCAGATGATTAATAG
Organism: Triticum urartu; assembly: GCF_003073215.2. Lineage (NCBI taxonomy): Eukaryota > Viridiplantae > Streptophyta > Magnoliopsida > Poales > Poaceae > Triticum > Triticum urartu. The sequence continues at coordinate 396,016,832 of NC_053026.1, read as the reverse complement.
ATAAATTCCTTACGTCCAGAAATTTATTTTAGAATTTTCGGGGTTCCAGATCTTGTGCTAGCTACAGATTACTACAGACTGTTCTGTTTTTGACAGATTCTGTTTTTGTGTGTTGTTTGCTTATTTTGATGAATCTATGGCTAGTAAAATAGTTTATAATCCATATAGAAGTTGGAATACAGTAGGTTTAACACCAATATAAATAAAGAATGAGTTCATTACAGTACCTTGAAGTGGTCTTTTGTTTTCTTTCGCTAACGGAGCTCATGAGTTTTCTATTTTGAGTTTTGTGTTGTGAAGTTTTTAAGTTTTGGGTGAATTCTTTTGATGGATCATGGAACAAGGAGTGGCAAGAGCCTAAGCTTGGGGATGCCTATGGCACCCCCAAGATAATCCAAGGACACCAAGAAGTCAAATCTTGAGGATGCCCCGGAAGGCATCCCCTCTTTCGTCCACTTCCATCGGTAATTTACTTGGAACTATATTTTTATTCACCAACATGATATGTGTTTTGCTTGGAGCGTCTTGTATTATTTGTGTCTTTGTGTCTTAGTATGCCACAATCATCCTTGCTGTACACACCTTTTGAGAGAGCCATACATGAATTAAAATTTGATAGAATACTCTATGTGCTTCACTTATATCTTTTGAGCGTAATAGTTTTGCTCTATGTGCTTCACTTATATCTTTTGAGCTAAGTAGTTTTGCTCTATGTGCTTCACTTACATCTTTTGAGCGTTATAATTTTGCTCTATGTTCTTCACTTAGATCTTTTAGAGCACGGTGGTGGATTCGTTTTAAAGAAACTATTGATCTCTCATGCTTCACTTAAATTATTTTGAGAGTCTCTTAATAGCATGGTAATTTGCTTAATAATAATATGCTTGGTATTCAAGATTTGTGAAACTTTCTTTTGAGTGTGTTGAATACAAAGAAAAGATTGAAGCATGATAATTGTTTTTAGATATGGAGGTGATAATATTAAAGTCATGCTAGTTGAGTAGTTGTGAATTTAAAGAATACTTGTGTTAATGTTTGTGATTCCCGTAGCATGCACATATGGTGAACCATTATGTGATGAAGTCAGAGCATGATTTATTTATTGATTGTCTTCCTTATGAGTGGCGGTCGGGGACGAGCGATGGTCTTTTCCTACAAATCTATCCCCCTAGGAGCATGCGCATAATACTTTGCTTTGATAACTTCTAGATTTTTGCAATAATTATATGAGTTCTTTATGACTAATGTTGAGTCCATGGATTATACGCACTCTCACCCTTCCACCTTTGCTAGCCTCTCTAAAACCGTGCACCTTTCGCCGGTATCATACACCTACCATATACCTTCCTCAAAACAGCCACCATACCTACCTATTATGGCATTTGCATAGCCATTCCGAGATATATTGCCATGCAACTTTCCACCGTTCCGTTCATGACACACTCCATCATTGTCATATTGCATATCCCGGTACTCCGCCGGATGCATTCACATGGAGTCATGTTTTGTTCTAAGTATCGAGTTGTAATTGTTGAGTTATAAGAAAAATAAAAGTGTGATGATCATTATTAGAGCATTGTCCTAGTGAGGAAAGAATGATGGAGACTATGATTCCCCCATAAGTCGGGATGAGACTCCGGACAAAAAATAAAAAAAGAGGCCAAAGAAGCCCAAATAAAAAGAGGCCATAAAAAAGGAAAAGGCCCAAATAAAAAAAAGGAATGAGAGAAAAAGAGAGAAGGGACAATGTTACTATCCTTTTACCACACTTGTGCTTCAAAGTAGCACCATGATCTTCATAGTAGAGAGTCTCTCATGTTATCACTTTCATATACTAGTGGGAATTTTTCATTATAGAACTTGACTTGTATATTCCAATGATGGGCTTCCTCAAAAATTGCCCTAGGTCTTCATGAGCAAGAAAGTTGGATGCACACCCACTTAGTTTCTTTTTGAGCTTTCATATACTTATAGCTCTAGTGCATCCGTTGCATGGCAATCCCTACTCACTCACATTGATATCTATTGATGGGCATCTCCATAGCCCGTTGATACGCCTAGTTGATGTGAGACCATCTTCTCCTTTATTGTCTTCTCCACAACCACCATTCTATTCCACCTATAGTGCTATATCCATGGCTCACGCTCATGTATTGCGTGAAGATTGAAAAAGTTTTGAAAAATTTAGAGTATGAAACAATTGGTTGGCTTGTCATCGGGGTTGTGCATGATTTAAATACTTTGTGTGGTGAAGATGGAGCATAGCCAGACTATATGATTTTGTAGGGATAACTTTCTTTGGCCATGTTATTTTGAGAAGACATAATTGCTTTATTAGTATGCTTGAAGTATTATTATTTTTTATGTCAATATAAACTTTTGTCTTGAATCATTCTAATCTGAATATTCATACCACAATTAAGAAGATTTACATTGAAATTATGCCAAGTAGCACTCCGCATCAAAAATTCTCTTTTTATCATTTACCTACTCGAGGACGAGCAAGAATTAAGCTTGGGGATGCCTGATACGTCTCCAACGTATCTATAATTTTTGATTGCTCCATGCTATATTATCTACTGTTTTGGACTATATTGGGCTTTATTTTCCACTTTTATATTATTTTTGGGACTAGCCTATTAACCAGAGGCCCAGCCCAGAATTGCTGTTTTTGCCTATTTCAGTGTTTTGGATAAACGGAATATCAAACGGAGTCCAAGCGGAATAAAATCTTCAGGAACGTGATTTTCTCACCGAACGTGATCTAGGAGACTTGGACCCTGCTCCAAGGAACAAAAGAGGCGGTCACGAGGGTGGGGGGCGCCCCCCCCCCTAGGGCGCACCCCCCTGCCTCATGGGCCTCTCGTTGCTCCTCCGGCGTACTTCTTCCTCCTATATATACACACGTACCCCCAAACGATCAGAACAGGAGCCAAAAACCTAATTCCACCGCCGCAACTTTCTGTATCCACGAGATCCCATCTTGGGGCATGTTTTGGAGCTCCGCCGGAAGAGGGCCGTCATCACGGAGGGCATACTTTATAGAACCTATGGCTGAGGCATAGGGAACGACTTTCATTCTCTCTTTATCTTCTGCCGTGGTCGGGTTTTGAGTCTTACTCAACTTCACACCTTGTAACACAGGCAAGAACTCCTTCTTTGACTGTTCCATTTTGAACTACTTCAAAATCTTTGTCAAGGTATGTACTCATTGAAAAAACTTATCAAGCGTCTTAATCAATCTCTATAGATCTTGATGCTCAATACGTAAGCAGCTTCACCGAGGTCTTTCTTTGAAAAACTCCTTTCAAATACTCCTTTATGCTTTCCAGAAAATTCTACATTATTTCCGATCAACAATATGTCATTCACATATACTTATCAGAAATATTGTAGTGCTCCCACTCACTTTCTTGTAAATATAGGCTTCACCGTAAGTCTGTATAAAACTATATGCTTTGATCAACTCATCAAAGCATATATTCCAACTCCGAGATGCTTGCACCAGTCCATAGATGGATCATTGGAGCTTGCACACTTTGTTAACACCTTTAGGATCGACAAAACCTTCTGGTTGCATCATATACAACTCTTCTTTAAGAAATCCATTAAGGAATGTAGTTTTGACATCCATTTGCCAAATTTCATAATTACAAAATGAGGCAATTGCTAACATGATTCAGACAGACTTAAGCATCGCTACGGGTGAGAAAGTCTCATCGTAGTCAATCCCTTGAACTTGTCGAAAACCTTTTGCAAAAAGCCGAGCTTTATAGACAGTAACATTACCATCAGCGTCAGTCTTCTTCTTGAAGATCCATTTATTATCAATGGCTTGCCGGTCAACGGGCAAGTCAACCAAAATCCACACTTTTGTTCTCATACATGGATCCCATCTCAGATTTCATGGCCTCAAGCCATTTCGTGGAATCTGGGCTCATCATCGCTTCCTCATAGTTCGTAGGTTCGTCATGGTCAATTAAAATGACCTCCAGAACAGGATTTTTGTACCACTCTGGTGTGGATCTCACTCTGGTTGACCTACGAGGTTCGGTAGTAACTTGATCTGAAGTTACATGATCATCATCATTAGCTTCCTCACTAATTGGTGTAGGAGTCACAGAAACAGATTTCTGTGATGAACTACTTTCCAATAAGGGAGCAGGTATAGTTACCTCATCAAGTTCTACTTTCCTCCCACTCACTTCTTTCAAGAGAAACTCCTTCTCCAGAAAGGATCCATTCTCAGCAACAAATATCTTGCCTTCGGATCTGTGATAGAAGGTGTACCCAACAGTTACTTTTGGGTATCCTACGAAGACGCACTTCTCCGACTTGGGTTTGAGCTTATCAAGATGAAACTTTTTCACATAAGCATCGCAACCCCAAACTTTAAGAAACGGCAGCTTAGGTTTCCTCCTAAACCACAGTTCATACAGTGTCGTCTCAACAGATTTAGATGGTGCCCTTTTTTAATGTGAATGCAGCTATCTCTAATGCATAACCCCAAATCAATAGTGGTAAATTGGTAAGAGACATCATAGATTGCACTATATCAAATAAAGTACGGTTATGACGTTCGGACACACCATTACGCTGTGGTGTTCCAGGTGGCATGAGTTTCGTGAAACTATTCCACATTGTTTTAATTGAAGGCCAAACTCGTAACTCAAATATTCGCCTCTGTAATCGAATCGTAGAAACTTTATTTTCTTGTTACGATGATTTTCCACTTCACTCTGAAATTCTTTGAACTTTTCAAATGTTTCAGACTTACGTTTCTTCAAGTAGATATACCCATATCTGCTCAAATCATCTGTGAAGGTCAGAAAAATAACGATACCCGCCGCGAGCCTCAACACTCATCGGACCTCATACATCAGTATGTATTATATCCAATAAGTCAGTTGCTCGCTCCATTGTTCTAGAGAACGGAGTCTTAGTCATCTTTGCCCATGAGGCATGGTTCGCAAGCATCAACTGATTCATAATCAAGTGATTCCAAAAGCCCATCAGCATGGATTTTCTTCATGCGCTTTACACCAATATGTCCTAAACGGCAGTGCCACAAATAAGTTGCACTATCATTATTAACTTTGCATCTTTTGGCTTCAATATTATGAATATGTGCATCACTACGATCGAGATTCAACAAACCATTTTCATTGGGTGCATAACCATAGAAGGTTTTATTCATGTAAACAGAATAACAATTATTCTCTAACTTAAATGAATAACTGTATTGCAATAAACATGATCAAATCGTATTCATGCTCAACGCAAACACCAAATAACACTTATTTAGGTTCAACACTAATCCCAAAAGTGTAGGGAGTGTACGATAATGATCATATCAATCTTGGAACCACTTCCATCACACATCATCACTTCAGCCTCAACTAGTCTCTGTTTATTCTACAACTCCCGTTTCGAGTTACTACTCTTAGCAACTGAAACAGTATCAAATACCGAGGGGTTGCTATGAACACTAGTAAAATATACATCAATAGTCTGTATATCAAATATACCTTTGTTCACTTTGCCATCCTTCTTATCCGCCAAATACTTGGGACAGTTCTGCTTCCAGTGACCAATCCCTTTGCAGTAGAAACACTTAGTCTCAGGCTTAGGTATAGACTTGGGCTTCTTCACTTGAGTAGGAACTTGCTTGCCATTCTTCTTGAAGTTCCCCTTCTTCCCTTTGCCCTTTTCTTGAAACTAGTGGTCTTGTCAACCATCAACACTTGATGCTTTTCTTGATTTCTACCTTCGTCGATTTCAGCATCACAAAGAGCTTGGGAATCATTCCTGTTTATCCCTTGCATATTATAGCTCATCACGAAGTTCTAGTAACTTGGTGATAGTGACTAGAGAACTCTGACAATCACTATCTTATCTGGAAGATTAACTCCCACGTGATTCAAGCGGTTGTAGTACCCAGACAATCTGAGCACATGCTCACTTCTTGAACTATTCTCCTCTATCTTTTAGCTATAGAACTTGTTGGAGACTTCATATCTCTCAACTCAGGTATTTTCTTGAAATATTAACTTCAACTCCTGGAACATCTCATATGATCCATGACGTTCAAAACGTCTTTGAAGTCTCGATTCAAAGCTGTTAAGCATGGTGCACTAAACTATCAAGTAGTCATCATATTGAGCTAGCCAAACGTTCATAACGTCTGCATCTGCTCCTGTAATAGGTCTGTCACCTAGCGGTGCATCAAGGACATAATTCTTCTGTGCAGCAATGAGGATAATCCTCAGATCACGGATCCAATCTGCATCATTGCTACTAACATCTTTCAACTTAGTTTTCTCTAGGAACATATCAAAAATAAAACAGAGGAGCTAAATGCGAGCTATTGATCTATAACATAGATATGCTAATACTACCAGGACTAAGTTCATGATAAATTAAAGTTCAATTAATCATATTACTTAAGAACTCCCACTTAGATAGACATCCCACTAAACATCTGGAACCCCTTCCGGTGAATTCCGGAACCCTTCCGGTGACCAAACACTATTATCCCATATATCAAACTTTATCTCCGGACCATTCCGAAGTTCCTTGTCATGTCCGTGATCTCATCCCGGACTCCGAACAACATTCAGTCACCAACATACATAACTCATATAATACTATATCGTCAATGAACATTAAGCGTGCGGACCCTACGGGTTCGAGAACTATGTAGACATGACTGGGATACCTCTCTGGTCAATAACCAATAGTGGGACCTGGATGCCCATATTGGCTCCTACATATTCTACGAAGATCTTTATCGGTCAGACCGCATAACAACATACGTTGTTCCCTTTGTCATCGGTATGTTACTTGCCCGAGATTCGATCGTTGGTATCTTAATACCTAGTTTAATCTCATTATCGGCAAGTCTCTTTACTCGTGCTGTAATACATCATCCCGCAACTAACTCATTAGTAACAATGCTTGCAAGGCTTATAGTGATGTGCATTACCGAGTGGGCCCAGAGATACCTATCCGACAATTGGGTGACAAATCCTAATCTCGAAATACTCCAACCCAACAAGTACCTTCGGAGACACCTGTAGAGCACCTTTATAATCACCCAGTTACGTTCTGACATTTGGTAGCACACAAGGTGTTCCTCTGGTAAACGGGAGTTGCATAATCTCATAGTCATAGGAACATGTATAAGTCATGAAGAAAGCAATAGCAACATACTAAACGATCGGGTGCTAAGCTAACGGAATGGGTCAAGTCAATCACATCATTCTCCTAATGATGTGATCCCGTTAATCAAATGACAACTCATGTCTATGGCTAGGACACATAACCATCTTTGATTAATGAGCTAGTCTAGTAGAGGCATATTAGTGACACTCTTTTCGTCTATGTATTCACACATGTATTATGTTTCCAGTTAATACAATTCTAGCATGAATAATAAACATTTATCATGAAATAAGGAAATAAATAATAACTTCATTATTGCCTCTAGGGCATATTTCCTTCAAGCGGCCATACGCGTTGACATGTCGTTGCAGTGACGTTTGAGTCTTCCCAACTTTAGTTTCAACGACATAAACCAGCAATTGCCTTCCAATGTCAAGACTGCTGCATCCGCATTGATGCGGTCTGATGAGTGCAAAATAGCTGAGACTCGCTTCACCCAATGGGTTGTAGACTCCCCATCCTCTTGAACGCATGCGGCTAGGTCTACAATTGACATAGGCTGCTTACACGTGTCCTTAAAATTCTGGATAAATCAGTTTTTTAACTCGGCCCATGACCCAATGGAGTTAGCTGGCAAACTTTTTAACCATGTACGAGTTGTTACTTCTAACATCATGGTGAAATACTTAGCACATACCGCTTCATCCACATCCAGCATCTCCATCGCCATCTCATAACTCTCAACCCATGACTCAGGGGGCAAATCGGCAGTATAATTGGGCTCCTTATGAGGGCCCTTAAAATCCTTGGGCAGTCGCACATTACGCAAGGCTAGGGTGAGGCACGTTACCCCCAAAGAACTGAAGACCACACCTGGCTCCACTGAGGTGGTTGGACGAACCAGAGTAGGCTGTCGAGCTGCGTGTTGTGCTGCTAACTCGGCCTCTCAACGTGCTCGGCCATGATCCACCACATCTTGTGCATTAGCACCACCACCCGCCGGGTTACGGTGCCGCGCACTGCTTGACACAGCCGGTTCGTCCACATGCCTGTTGTAACTCCGACTTGGACGGGGGGTGGAATGAATCCTCTCGCGACTATGCGAATAAGCCTGCTGCTGGGTTAAAGCCGTTTGAAGGAGCTCTCTAACCCGTCGTGTCTCGACTCCCACCGGTGACTCGCCTTCAATTGGGAGAGCTGCCAATCGTGAAGCGGCAGCCACAATGTTATCCAACAGGTTAGAGTAATGACCCGGAGGTGTTGAGACATGTCGTGATGGAATATTGTTCTAACGAGGCGGAGGCGTCGGATCCGTTGCACGAGGCTGAACCTGTGCCCCAGTCCTAAGTGCCTCCGCCCGGTTTACCATAGGTTGGTTGCTGGTGCCCGCTCCTGATGTGTTAAAGAGATTACTTGCCTCCAAAACCGACGGAAGGCGCGACCGGTATCTTCTCCTCATGATGTCATTTGACGCACTCTGATCCAGCATAAGCCGGTATGCCTAAGCCTCCAATCCGGCCCGCTCTGTAGCCATCCTGGCGTTTTCTGCTGCCAGGTCCGCTTTAACCTGAGTTATCTGATCCTTCACCTTTGCAATCTCTGTGTTGTGCTGATCCTGGGTTGCCGCGTCCACTTCCGCTGCCATCAACGTCGCTAAAGCGTCGAATAGGTCGGACAAAACCTGAGCCGGAGGCGGCGCAGAGCCCCCTCCTCCCGCTAGTGTTGTTGTTGCTGAACCGGAGATCATTGCTGTGGCGGTAGAAGAGTGTTGTGCTGGTTGTGTACCGGCCATGAAGACCGCGACCCGGCTTGGCAGATCGAGGGGGTCCGGAATACTGTTTCCATCAGAACCTCCACTAATCCGGCCATCCTGCAGCTAGTACAGCGACTTGGTCTCTCTAGTTGAAGACTCGTCATCAGAGCAGACAACGGTTTCGCCACCAAATGCCGATCTACCCTCATACTCCGCTCCACAGATGACACCTACGAAGACATGTTTTACGGCGGGCTGAACCTGGGCAGTGCTTGCACGCTGAGCCGTCTCGATGATGTCGGTGCAGATGTCCGGCTCAGGGCCTGGTTCGCCGAGCTTGCCGATGAAGACGTGAATTGCGCCAAAGGGGGCCCGGTACCCGTATTCAATTGAACCGGCCTCAGGACCCCATCCAGCGTCGTCGTTGTAGAGCTTGCCACGACGAATTTTAGTCATCCAGCCCACAGCGTATCCCTTGAGTCCTTCGAAGCTACCCTTCAAGAACTCGAAACCATCGTGCGATAGCCCCACGGTGGGCGCCAACTGTCGTGGTTTTGTCACGGCAGATGTCCTCGTGAAAGGACTTAGTCGTGGAGCCATTGCTATGGGTAATCTTAAAGGGGTTAAAGCGGACAAGGGACGCGAGAGTTTTATACTGGTTCGGCCCCTTACTATGAAGGTAAAAGCCTACTCCAGTTGTGATGGAATTGCTAGGGTTTTGATGACTAGGGAGCGAATCCACTTTGCCTGGCTCTCGATTTGTTGTCTGTCGTCCCTAAACCGCCGCCGGGTCGTCCCTTTATATACATAGGTCGACGCCCGTCGGTTTACAAAGTCCCGAGGCCGGATCATCAATGTGTTCAACTCGGTCTCTATCCCTCCTATCTTACAATACATGTTACATGATAATGTCGGTTTACATCTACAGGCCTTAACCCGCCTTTGGGCCTTGGGCCTTCATAAAGCGCCACCATCCTTTGTCTTCCTGGGCTTCTAATCCTCATAGATTTAACCCGGCCACTCCTGGCCGGTTTACGTCCAGTAGTAATATCCCCAACACTATATAAATTTTTCGTTACCAAATTCCACCTACCAAAGGCGCTTCACTCCATGGCAACGGCGCCAGAAAAGAGTCTTGATGACCCACAAGTATAGGGGATCTATCGTAGTCCTTTCGATAAGTAAGAGTGTCAAACCCAACGAGGAGCAGAAGGAAATGATAAGTAGTTTTCAGTAAGGTATTCTCTTCAAGCACTGAAATTATCGGTAACATATAGTTTTGTGATAAGGTAATTTGTAACGGTAACAATAATAAAAGCAAATAAGGTGCAGCAAGATGGCCCAATCCTTTTTGTAGCAAAGGAAAAGCCTGGACAAACTCTTATATAAAGGAAAGCGCTCCCGAGGACACATGGGAATTATCTTCAAGCTAGTTTTCATTACATTCATATGATTCGCGTTCGGTACTTTGATAATTTGATATGTGGGTGGACCGGTGCTTGGGTACTGCCCTTCCTTGGACAAGCATCCCACTTATGATTAACCCCTATTGCAAGCATCCACAACTACAAAAGAAGTATTAAGGTAAACCTAACCATAGCATGAAACATATGGATCCAAATCAGCCCCTTACGAAGCAACTCATAAACTTGGGTTTAAGCTTCTGTCACTCTAGCAACCCATCATCTACTTATTACTTCCCAATGCCTTCCTCTAGGCCCAAACAATGGTGAAGTGTCATGTAGTCGACGTTCACATGACACAACTAGAGGAAAGACAACATACATCTCATCAAAATATCGAACGAATACCAAATTCACATATGACTATTTATAGCAAGACTTCTCCCATGTCCTAAGGAACAAACGTAACTACTCACAAATCATATTCATGTTCATAATCAGAGGGGTATTAATATGCATAAAGGATCTGAACATATGATCTTCCACCGAATAAACCAACTAGCATCAACTACAAAGAGTAGTCAACACTACTAGCAACCCACAGGTACCAATTTGAGGTTTTGACACAAAGATTGGATACAAGAGATGGACTAGGGTTTGAGATGAGATGGTGCTCGTGAAGATGTTGATGGAGATTGACCCCCTCCCGATGAAAGGATCGATGGTGATGATTTCCCCCTCCCGGAGGGATGTTTCCCCGGCAGAACAGCTCCGCCGGAGCCCTAGATTGGTTCTGCCAAGGTTCCGCCTCGTGGCGGTGGAGTTTCGTCCTGTAAGCTTGCTTATGATTTTTTCTCGGACTAAAGACCTCATATAGCAGAAGATGGGCACCGGAGGCCTGCCAGGGGGCCCACGAAGTAGGGGGCGCGCCCAGGGGGGTAGGGCGCGCCCCCACCCTCATGGATGGTGGGTGGCCCCCCTCTGGTGCTTCCTTCGCCCAATATTTTTATATATTCTAAAAATGACTCCCGTGGAGTTTCAGGACTTTTGGAGCTGTGCAGAATAGGTCTGTAATATTTGCTCCTTTTCCAGCCCAGAATTCCCGCTGCCGACATTCTCCCTCATCATGTAAACCTTGTAAAATAAGAGAGAATAGGCATAAATATTGTGACATAATGTGTAATAATAGCCCATAATGCAATAAATATCGATATAAAAGCATGATGCAAAATGGACGTATCAGTTCTACTCGTGCATATCATCTACGCATAGACCTGGCTCGGATGCAACTATTTGGGAACGTAGCATGCAATTTCAAAAAAATCCTACGCTCACGCAAGATCTATCTAGGAGATGCATAGCAACGAGAGGGGGAGAGTGTGTCCATGTACCCTCATAGACCGAAAGCTGAAGCGTTTAACAACGCGGTTGATGTAGTCGAACTTCTTCCCGTTCCGACCGATCAAGCACCGAACGTACGGGACCTTCGAGTTTTGCACATGTTCAGCTCGATGACGTCCCTCGAACTCTTGATCCAGCAAAGTGTCGAGGGAGAGTTCCGTCAGCATGACAGCATGGTGATGATGATGGTGAAGTGATCCGCGCAGGGCTTCGCCTAAGCACTACATGAATATGACCGAAGGGGTAAACTATGGAAGGGGGGCGCCACACACGCCTAACAATTGTTGGTGTGTTCTAGCGGTGCCCCATCATATATATAGGTTGGAGGGGAGGAGAGGCAGCCAAGGGGGCACCCCAGGTAGGAGGAATCCTACTTGGGCGCCTCCCAATTCGGCCTTCCCCCCTTCCATATTCATCCGGAGGGGGAAGGAAGGAGGAGGGAGAAGAGAAGGAAGGGTGAGGCCGAATCCCTCCCCTTCCTTTCTCTCCTCTCCTCTTTCCTTCTCCTCTTTCTCTCTTCTATCCCCTTCTTGGTCCATTAGGCCCATGTAGTTGCCGGGGGGATGCCCGAAATCCCTTCCGGTGACCCGATATGTACCCGATACCCCTAGAACACTTCCGGTGTCCGAATATCATCGTCCTATATATATGAATCTTTACCTCTCGACCATTTCGAGACTCCTCGTCATGTCCGTGATCTCATCCGGGACTCCGAACAACATTTGTTCACCAAATCACATAACTCATATAATACAAAATCATCATCGAACATTAAGCGTGCGGACCCTACAGGTTCGAGACCTATGTAGACATGAACGAGACACCTCTCCGGTCAATAACCAATAATGGAACCTTGATGTTTCCTGAAGCTACGTCGGTATTTCCTGAAAGAGGAAGGGATGATGCAGCACAGCGGCGATAGGTATTTCCCTCAGATATGAAACCAAGGTTATCGAACCAGTAGGAGAACCAAGCAACACAACGTAAACAGCCCCTGCACACAAATAACAACCACTCGCAACCCGATGTGTTAAAGGGGTTGTCAGTCCCTTTCGGGTGACGGTGCTAGAAATGGCACATGGACGGGAGAAAGTTGTAATAGATTAAATAAATAGATCGCAAATAAAATAAAGTGCAGCAAGGTATTTTTGGGTTTTTGGTTTAGTAGATCTAAAACTAAATGCAAGAGAAAATTAGATCACAAAGGAAAATAATATGAGAAAGAAGACCCGGCGGCCGTAGGTTTCACTAGTGGCTTCTCTCGAGAAAAATAGAAAAGCGGTGGGTGAACAAATTACTGTTGGGAAATTGATAGAACTTCAAATAATTATGACGATATCCAGGCAATGATCATTATACAGGCATCACGTCCAAGATTAGTAGACCGACTCCTGCCTGCATCTACTACCATTACTCCACACATCGACGGCTATCCAACATGCATCTAGTGTATTAAGTTCATGGAGAAACAGAGTAATGCAATAAGAACGATGACATGATGTCGACAAGATCTATCTATGTAGAGATAGACCCCATCGTTTTATCCTTAGTAGCAACGATACATACGTGTCGGTTCCCCTTCTGTCACTGGGATGAAGCACCGTAAGATCGAACCCACTACAAAGCACCTCTTCCCGTTGCAAGATAAATAGATCAAGTTGGCCAAAAAACCCAAATATCGGAGAAGAAATACGAGGCCATAAGCAAGCATGCATATACGAGATCAAAGAAACTCAAATAACTTTCATGGATATAAAAAGATAGAACTGATCATAAACTCGAAGTTCATCGGATCCCAACGAGCACACCGCAAAATAGATACATCATATGGATCTCCAAGAGACCAATGTATTGAGAATCAAGAGAGAGAGAGAGAGAGATGAAGCCATCTAGCTACTAACTACGGACCCAAAGGTCTGCAAAGAACTACTCACGCATCATCGGAGAGGCACCAATGGAGATGGTGAACCCCATCCGAGATGGTGTCTAGATTGGATCTGGTGGTTCTGGACTCTGCGGCGGCTGGATGAATACTTTGTCGACTCCCCTAGGGTTCTGGAAATATTGGGGTATTTATAGAGCAAAGAGGCGGTCCGGGGGGCACCCGAGGTGGGCACAACCCACCAGGGCGCGCCTGGGCCTCCTGGCGCGCCCTAGTGGGTTGTCCCCTCCTCAAGACTCCCCCCAGGTGCAACCAGGGCCCAACATGTTCCTTCTGGTCCATAAAAAATATCCGTAAACTTTTACGGCATTTGGACTCCGTCTGATATTGATTTTCTGCGATGTAAAAAACACACAAAAAACAGGAATTGGCACTTGGCACTATGTCAATAGGTTAGTACCAAAAAATGATATAAAATGATTATAAAACATCCAAGATTGAGAATATAACAACATGGAACAATCAAAAATTATAGATACATTGGAGACGTATCAGCATCCCCAAGCTTAACTCCTACTCGTCCTCGAGTAGGTAAGTGATAAAAACAGAATTTTTGATGTGGAATGCTGCCTATCATGTCATATCAAATTTCTTTCTTTATAGCATGGACAATTGGACCTTTAGTTGTTCAAAGCAATAGTCTAGTTTTGACATGATAATTTAGGTACTCAAGCATATTAGTAAGCAACCATGTCTTTCAAAATATCAACGCTAAAATAAGCTATCCCTAGCCCATCATGCTCAAACATTGATCCATTCATGAAACACACTCGAATATTAGCTACACCCAATACTTAAGTACGATCATATTGCCTCCTAGTTGGTGCTTTTATAAGAGAAGATGGAGACTCAAAATAAAAATTGCATAAAGTAAAAAAAGAAAGGTCCTTCATAGAGGGAAGTAGGGATTTGTAGAGGTGCCAGAGCTCAAAGCGAAAAACTTAGAGATAAAAACATTTTGAGAGGTGTATCCATCCCACCAACGAAAATGACTTAGAGTTCCCAATACCTTCCATGCATAGATATATCATAGGCGGTTCCCAAACAGAAAATAAAGTTTATTCATTTTTCCACCATAACTTTCACTTTCCATGGCTAACCATATCAACGGGTGCCCTCCATACCAACACTTTCCAAGGAATTTATTATTTGAAAAGATAAAGTAAATCAAATTATTATTTTTTGCATTTCGGGACTAGGGATCCCTAATACCTTTGCCTTACTCTCGTGCAATGACAAGTGAATAAACACTCATCTTAAGAATAACACATCTAGCATGGAAAATATTAGCCACCCATCACCGCTCCGCGAGCGAAACAAACACACAAAAGAGAAGTTTATTTTGAAAATTAGAGATGGCACATGCAAATTTGCTTAGAACGACAAAAGAATACCACATATAGGTAGATATAGTGGACTCATGTGGCAAAACTGGGTTAAAGGTTTTTGGATGCACAAGTAGTGATCATACTTAGTGCAAAATGAAGGCTAGCAAAAGATTGGGAAGCGACCAACTAAGAAACAGATAATCTCATAAGCAAGCATTAAGCATAAATAACACCGAATAATGCACCACAAGTAGGATATAATTTCATTGCATGACTATTGGCTTTCGTACTTGCATAGGGAATCACAAACCTTAACACCAATATTCTTACTAGAGCATAATTACTCATCAACAAGACTCACATATCACATCATCATATCTCAAAACTATTACTAAGAATCAAGTTTATTTTGTCCAATAATCTTCATAGATGTTTTTTGTTATATCCTTCTTGGTATTCTATCACTTTGGGACTAATTTTCATGTATTGCTTTTGACAAGCTCGAACAAATATAAGTGAAGATCATGAGCATAATGTATGTTTCTTTCTCTCAAATTAATTTAAGTGACGCAAGAGAGAATTTCTTGAAAATTTTACTAACTCTCAAATAAATCTAAGTGAATCAAGAGAGCATTTCTTCAAAAACTCTAAAGCACATCGTGCTCAAAAAGATATAAGTGAAGCACTAGAGTAAGTCCATTGCTCATAAAAACTTAAGTGGAGCATAGAGAGCAATTCTAACAAGTCATGACATAATTTTGGCTCTCTCAAATAGGTGTGTCCAGCAAGGATTGATGACTTAAAACAAAAAATAAAACAAGCAAAGACTCATATCATACAAGAGGCTCCAAGAAAAACACATATTATGTGACGAATAAAAATATAGTTTCAAGTAAAATACCGATGATCGTTGGAAGAAAGTGGGGATGCCACTCGGGGGCATCCCCAAGCTTAGTTGGTTGCTCATTTTTGGATAATATCTTGGGATGCCGGGGCATCCCCAAGGTTAGGCTCTTCCATCCTTCCTTCATCCATCGTAAGATAACCCAAAACTTGAAAACTTCAATCACACAAAACTCAACAAAACCTTCATGAGATCCGTTAGTATAAGAAATAATAAACCACTACTATAAGTGATGTATCAAACCAATTCATATTTTGTTTTTGTATTATATCTACGGTATTCCAACTTTTCTATGGCAAAAACTCATCAAAGAAAACCATAGAGCCATCAAAATAAGCACACAACACAAAGAAAACAGAATCTGTCAAAACAGAACAATCTGTAGCAATCTGACTATTTCGAATACTTCTGTAACTCCACAAAATTCTGAAAAATTAAGACGACCTGACAAATTTGTACATTTATCTACTGCAAGTGTAATGGGTATTTTATCGCTCTCTGGTAAAAAATGAATACTAATTTCGTGAGCGTAAAAGTTTTTGTTTTTTCTGCAAGATCAAACAACTATCACCCAAGAAGATCATAAAGGCTTTACTTGGCACAAACACTAATTAAAACATGAAAAAACACAATCATAACAGTAGCATAATTGTGTTAACAAGCAAAAAGCAAAAACAAAATTTATTCATTGGGTTGCCTCCCAACAAGCGCTATAGTTTTATGCCTTTAGCTAGGCATAAAACAAGGATCTAAGTTTTGTCATCTTTGGTTCAAGATCCATAAGATGCCCTCATGATTGATTCATAAGGTGGATTAATTCTAGTTCTAGGAAAGTGTTCCATACCCTTTCTCAAGGGAAATTGGAACTTAATATTGCCTTCTTTCATATCAATCACGACACTGATAGTGCGTAAAAACGGTCTACCAAGAACAATTGGACAAGACGGATTGCAATCAATATCAAGAACAATAAAATATATGGGCACATAATTCCTATTTGCAAGAATAAGAACATCATTAATTCTTCATATAGGCTTTTTAATAGTAGAATCCTCCAAGTGCAAATTCAAAGAACATTCTTCAAGATTAGTAAGACCAAGCACATCACATAAAGATTTTCGAATCGTAGAAACACTAGCACCCAAGTCACATAAAGCAAAACACTCATAATTTTTAATCTTGACTTTGATAGTAGGTTCCCATTCATCATGCAATTTTCTAGGAACTAAAACTTCTAATTCCAATTTTTCTTCAAAAGCTTTCATCGTAGCATCAACAATATGTTTAGTAAAAGCTTTATTTTGTTCATAAGCATGGGGTGAATTTATCATGGATTGCAACAAAGAAATACAATCAATCAAAGAGCAACTAGCGTAATTAAAGTCTTCGTAATCCAAAAGAGTGGGCACATCACGAGCTAAAGTTTTGACCTCTCCAAACCCACTTTCATCAATTTTTTCAACAAGATTTTCACCCTCCAAAATATTGGGACGCCTTCTACCTAAAGTTGACCCCTCTCCAGTCCCTTTTTCGTCAATCTTAACTTTGCTAAACAAGAAATCAATAGAAGAAACACCAATCATTCTAAGATCTTCATCACTTTTGCGAAAGAAATCACTAGAAAAGGCATTTTCTAAAAATTCTCTTTTAGCTCTAAGCATAGCGGTTATTTTCTTAGGTTCATCCATAGAAACATAAAGAGCTTTAATTAATTCATCTACTTTAGGCACAAAAAAATTCATCTTGAGATTTTCCACATCATGAGCAATTCTATCAACACTTCTAGACAAATCATCAATCTTACTCAACTTTTCTTCTATGGAAGTGTTGAAAGCTTTTTGAGTGTTGATAAATTATTTAATATTATTCTCAAGATCAGAGGTGTTTCTATTATTATTATAAGATTTATTTCCATAGGAATTACCATAATTATTAGAGGAATTACTAGGAAAAGGCCTAGGATTAAAATTAGCTCTATAAGCATTGTTGTTGAAATTATTTCGAGAGATAAAATTCACATCTATGGCATCACTATTTTGCTCAATCAAAGTAGACAAAGGCATACCATTAATATCAATAGGAGCACTTCTAATAACAACCAATTTCACAAGAGCATCAACTTTTCACTCAAATAAGAAATTTCTTCAACCGAATTAACTTTTTTACTTGTAGGAGCTCTTTCAGTATGCCATTGCGAATAATTTGCCATAATATTATCAAGCAATTTGGTGGCTTCACCCAAAGTAATTTCCATAAAAGTACCACCCGCGGTAGAATCTAAAAGATTACGAGAGAGAAAATTCAACCCCGCATAAAAAATTTGTATGATCATCCAAATATTTAACCCATGAGTTGGGCAATTCCTTAGCATCATTTTCATCATTTCCCAAGATTGTGCAACATGCTCATGTTCAAGTTGCCTGAAATTCATGATCTGGGTTCTAAGGGAAATAATTTTTGCGGGAGGAAAATACTTAGTGATAAAAGCATCTTTGCACTAATTCCAAGAATTGATACAATTGCAAGGCAAAGAAGAGAACCAATTTTTTGCAGAAACACGCAAGGAAAATAGAAATAATTTCATCTTGACCACATCATTGTCCACATATTTTTTATTTCGCATATCGCATAATCCCACGAAGGTATTAAGATGGGACGCGGCATCCTCATTAGGAGTACCAGAAAATTGGTCTTTCATAACAAGATTCAGCAAAGCAGTATTAATATCACAAGTCTCCGCACTAGTGGCAGGAGGAGCAAGCGGAGTGCCGATAAAATCATTGTTGTTGGTATTTGAGAAATCACATAACTTGGTGTTCTCTTGAGTCATGATGACTACACAACAAGATTGCACTCAAAAACAGATCCGGCAAGAAAACGGCGAACGAAAAAGAGAGGCGAAAAAAATGGCATTTTTTGTGAAGTGGGGGAGAGGCAAACGAGAGGCAAATGGCAAATAATAGAAATTGCGAGGATATGAGATTTTTGATTAGGAAACTGGTATATGTTGAAGATCCTCCCCGGCAACGGTGCCAGAAATTCCTTTTGATGTCGCTTGAAGCTACGTCGGTATTTCCCTAAAGAGGAAGGGATGATGCAGCACAGCGGCGGTAGGTATTTCCTACAGATATGAAACCAAGGTTATCAAACCAGTAGGAGAACCAAGCAACACAACATAAACAACCCCTGCACACAGATAACAACCACTCGCAACCCGACGTGTTAAAGGGGTAGCCAATCCCTTTCGGGTAACGGCGCCAGAAATGGCACGTGGACAGGAGAAAGTTGTAATAGATTAAATAAATAGATCACAAATAAAATAAAGTGCAGCAAGGTATTTTTTGGTTTTTGGTTTAGTAGATCTAAAAATAAATGCAAGAGAAAAGTAGATCTCAAAGGCAAATAATATGAGAAAGAAGACCCGGGGCCGTAGGTTTCACTAGTGGCTTCTCTCGAGAAAAATAGCAAAGCGGTGGGTGAACAAATTACTGTTGGGCAATTGATAGAACTTCAAATAATTAT
Organism: Triticum urartu; assembly: GCF_003073215.2. Lineage (NCBI taxonomy): Eukaryota > Viridiplantae > Streptophyta > Magnoliopsida > Poales > Poaceae > Triticum > Triticum urartu. The sequence continues at coordinate 395,997,415 of NC_053026.1, read as the reverse complement.
GACGATATCCAAGCAATGGTCATTATATATGCATCACGTCCAAGATTAGTAGACCGACTCCTGCCTGCATCTACTACTATTACTCCACACATCGACCGCTATCCAACATCCATCTAGTGTATTAAGTTCATGGAGAAACGGAGTAATGCAATAAGAACTATGACATGATGTAGACAAGATCTATCTATGTAGAGATAGACCCCATCATTTTATCCTTAGTAGCAACGATACATACGTGTCGGTCCCCCTTCTGTCATTGGGATCAAGCACCGTAAGATCGAACCCACTACAAAACACCTCTTCCCATTGCAAGATAAATAGATCAAGTTGGCCAAACAAAACCCAAATATCATAGAATAAATATGAGGCCATAAGAAATCATGCATATAAGAGATCAAAGAAACTCAAATAACTTTCATGGATATAAAAATATAGAATTGATCATAAACTCGGAGTTCATCGGATCCCAACAAACACACCACAAAAGAGTTACATCATATGGATCTCCAAGTGATCATTGTATTGAGAATCGAGAGAGAGAGAGAGAGAGAGAGATGAAGCCATCTAGCTACTAACTACGGACCTGAAGGTCTACAAAGAACTACTCACGCATCATCGGAGAGGCACCAATGGAGGTGGTGAACCCCATCCGAGATGGTGTCTAGATTGGATGTGGTGGTTCTGGACTCTGCGGCGGCTGAATGAATATTTTGTCGACTCCCCTAGGGTTCTGGAAATATTGAGGTATTTATAGAGCAAACAGGTGGTCCGGGGGGCACCCGAGGTGGGCACAACCCACTAGCGCGCCTGGGCCTCCTGGCGCGCCCTGGTGGGTTGTCCCCTCCTCGGGACTCCCCCAGGTGTAACCAGGGCCCAACATGTTCCTTTCGGTCCATAAAAAATCTCCGTAAAGTTTCGTGGCAGTTGGACTCCGTCTGATATTGATTTTCTACGATGTAAAAATCACGGAAAAAACAGGAACTGGCACTTGGCACTATGTCAATAGGTTAGTACCAAAAAATGATATAAAATGACTATAAAATGATTATAAAAACATCCAAGATTGATCATATAATAACATGGAACAATCAAAAATTATAGATACGTTGGAGACGTATCAAACCTGGATGCTCATATTGGTTCCCACATATTCTACGAAAATTTTTATCAGTCGTACCGTAATTACAACATATGTTATTCCCTTTGTCATCAGTATGTTACTTGCCCGAGATTCAGTCGCCTGTATCTTCATACCTAGTTCAATCTCGTTATCGACAAGTCTCTTCACTCATTCCGTAATACATCATCCCGCAACTAACTCATTAGTCACATTGCTTGCAAGGCTCATTATGATGTGCATTACCGAGAGGGCCCAAAGATACCTCTCTGATACTCGGAGTGACAAATCCTAATCTCGATATGTGCCAACCCAACAAACACCTTCGGAGATACCTGTAGAGCATCTTTATAATCACCCAGTTACATTGATACGTTTGATAGCACACAAGGTATTCCTTCGGTATTCGGGAGTTGCATAATCTCAGAGTCAAAGGAATATGTATATGACATGAAGAAAGCAATAGCAATAAAACTGAACGATTAATATGCTAAGCTAAGGGATGGGTCTTGTCCATCACATCATTCTCCAAATGATGTGATCATGTTCATCAAATGACAACACATGTCTATGGTTAGGAAACTTAACCATCTTTGATTAACGAGCTAGTCTAGTAGAGGCTTACTAGAGAAATATAAAATTACAACTTTTTTATTGCCTCTAGGGTTTTTTCTATGTATCCACACATGTATCAAGTTTCCGGTTAATACAATTCTAGCATGAATAATAAGCATTTATCATGATATAAGGAAATATAATATAACAACTTTATTATTGCCTCTAGGGCATATTTCCTTCAAAGTCTACAAAGTTATGGTTGGTTAGGCATATTCATCTGAGATACACTCGAAAAAAAAATCTGGCACATGTTCTACTCAGAACACATAGCATTCTAATTTCTAGATACTAGCATTTAGTTCTATAATTCTGTTAGTGCTACCAAAATTCAGTTAAGCCATATCAGTGTTATCAGAGCAAGTGTATGGGATATTCATGTCATACGTTAAGCACACAATTTAATGAGTTGGTGACTTGCCTTTGGTGGTTTGTGCAAGATGTACATCATGGACTTGCAAGACAGCAAGAAAGCATTATTGTATGTGATGGAGTTCTTCTCTGGACCCATGTTCAATGATTGGATCAACAAATGTGGCCTTATGAAAACAAAACTGGCTAATAGGGTTTTTGCATACAGTAATAATCAGGACAACACTATCTTTTCTACCATTGATAGGGTTTTTTCTTCCACTAATTGGGATGCCCACTTCCCTCTTACCACCCTATGTGCTTTACCTAGAGTAGCCAGTGACCACTCTCCCCTTCTTTTGGATACCGGAGAAAACAACACTCCTACTTCTAGATTGTTTAGATTTGAAAAATTGTGGTTTAGTCACCCTGAGTTTATTACTCCGGTGCATAAAATCTGGAATACCCCCTCTCCTTTTGATTTTGCTATTGACACATGGCAATTTAAAACTAAGTTGTCCAGATAAAAGGTGAGAGGGTGGAGTATAAATATGGTGACAGCTATGAAGAGGAAGAAAAGAGAACTAATCCAAGAATTTGATATTCTGGATGTTTTCTCTGAGCAAAACAGATCTTCTCCTGAGGATATCCTCAGAATGAAAGAGAACAAAGAGGAGCTGGGTGATATCTAGAAAAAAGAATAAATTGCGATGTGGCAGAGGTCTAGAGATTAAAAAAAACTATAGAAGGGGATAGGAATACAACTTATTTTCATGTTGTGGCAAATCAACGTCGGAGAAAAAAATCACCTTTCGGTTTTGAAGAACCTAGATGACCCTGTCAATTCTACTAAAGATATGTTGGAGGTTGCCACTGATTTTTATAAAAAGCTTATTTGGATACGAACCTAAGCCGAATATTCATTTAAGTGACCATTTTTGGTCTAAGGAAGAAATGGTATTCCAAGAAGAAAACATTAGTTTAGAAAAACCCTTTTCTGAGGAGGCAATCAAAGAGGCCATTATGGGCTCTTATGCTAATGGAGCCCCTGACGGCCTCTCTTTCCTGTTTTACCAAACTTTCTAGGATTTAATCAAAAAGGATTTCATGGCCTTGGTTCAGGATTTCGATGAGGGCTCTCTAGATATTCAGAGGCTCAACTATGCTATTGTCACATTGATCCCTAAGGAATCCGATGCTAAGGATACGAAGAAATTCAGGCCTATATGCCTTAGTAATTGCTCTATAAAAATCTTTAGCAAAGATGTGGCTAATAGAGTGTCTCCTGTAGGACAAAGACTACTTTCTCCATGCCAGTCTGCGTTTTTCCGAGGGAGATTCATTCTAGAAAGTGTGGTCACAGCCCGAGGCCATCCATGAACTACATAACTCTGGCAAGCCTGGGGTTTTCCTCAAATTATATTATGAGAAAGCTTACGATATGATTAATTGGGATTTCTTGGTGGAGATGCTAACCTGTAGAGGGTTTGGCAATAAGTGGATTAGGTGGGTCTTGTCCATCATCCAAAATAGCTAATTTAGTGTCCGTATTAATGACATAAATGGACCTTATTGTGTTGGCAGGAAAGGATTGAAACAAGGGGACCCATTCTCCCCCATGTTGTTCAACCTTGTGGCTGATGTGTTCTCCAGGATGTTAGCGAAAGCTGTCAGAACTAATGTTATTTCTGAGATTATTCCTTATATAGTACCTGATAGCTTAGTCAGTCTTCAATATGTTGCTGATACGACTCTTTTCCTTGATCCTAATCTTGAATGCGCTAGAAACTTAAAGTGGTTGCTTTCTTGTTTTGACTAGATATCTAGTATGAAGACTAATTATGATAAGTGTGATTTGTTGAGTGTTAATCTTGATGATGCTTCTTCCAAGTTGCTTTCACAATTTTCTATGTTAAAATTGGGACTTTTCCCTTGAAATATTTGAGAGTTCCTTTCCACTATTTGAAGCTGATGAGTTCCGTCACTACCAATGGTCGCCGTCGAGCATGCTCGCACGATGCCATGTTCGTGGTCTTCAACACCGATCTGCCCGATGGACTCGCGATGTCCCGACCACCACCATCAACCACCTGGGGCAGAGGGACCTCTTTAGCCGTGGGCACCACCTGGATCAGGCCCACCATCATCTACCCGGAGCAGAGATCCGACCCGTCCTGGGCCCAAAACTGATCTGCCCTGAGCACGAGCTCCCAGTCATGGGCACCCGCACCGCCGACGGAAGAAGAGAAGCACCACCGGCAACCGCACCCTGCTGCCAACCACCGTCGTGCAAGCCGTAGCGACTGACCTGCCGACAAATTTAGCAACCCTGCGACAGCCGAACCAGACCGAGGCAAGGGGGGACCCCTTCCACGATCTAGCCCTCCACTCACCGGAGCCGCGAGGAGCAACCAAGGCCAGCCAGATCCACGAATGGCCTCGAGCAACTCCCTCGCACCACACCTGCAGTACCCGGCCAGATCCCTCGATGGATTCGGGCCACCACTACTCGCCCATAGCACACCCCATTCGCCAACAGCCATGACCGCCTAGAGGCAGGTCCGCGACCTTCGGCCCATGTCTGCCCGACTCGCGCCACTCAACACACCAGGCCGGCAGGGCCATCACCATCCAGACCAGCGCTGGCCCGCCGAGCACGCACCACCTCACCTTGGGAATCCATGCAGCCGCCGCAACCTTGCCATCTTCCCACGCTGCCGGCACGACCGTCTAACTTGCTGCCGCCACACCTCCAACACGGTGCCGTCCCGCGCCGCGCGCACTATCGAGAGGGAGAAACACCCCGCCGCCGCCTACATCGACTGGGCTTTGCACGACGGCGGCGAAGGGGAGGAGAAGCGCCGAGGAGGTGGAAGAAAACGGCGGAAGCTAGGGTTCACACCCTGCGCACACTATCGGGCGAGACGAGTTTTCGATCAACTCGGATAAGTGCCCTAGCTATTCTAGCCGAGCAAAAATAATAATAATTGACACTTAAGTTGGTGCTAACGTAATGAGAAGTAAATTGTGAATGTTTTCATTCCCTGTAGCATCTATGAACGTGGCATTTTTATTCAAAAAAAATTTAGCAGTAAAAAAGAACACATTTCGAAATTCCCCTGTCCCGAGTGCCCTAGTTGGAAATTTTCCTGTCCGTCCCCAACTTGAGACGGAGACGGAAGCGCCCTCGCCGACCTCGTCCTGTCCACCCGCTCCGGATCCAGCCCCAACGGCTACCCACCAGCTCCACTTTCCTTCTATACCCGCCGCCATGCCACGCACGCCACCTCGCCGAAGCCGTGTCCTGCAAGGACAAGCCTCCGGCTGCCGCGACTGCCTCTGCCCCGGCTATAAAGGCACGCCCTTTGGCCGGCCAGCTCCCCCTCTCTTTGCCAAGGCCACTCCTCCTCTCTTTGAGTCTTCGTTCACGCCATGCCTCTCGCCTCGATTCATCCTCGACCTCGACTGATGCCTCGCCTCCTCTCGCGTCTGGTTTCATTTCGCCCATCCTCGCTCGATTCGTCCATTCAGATTAGAAGAAGCAGATTTGGTTTTGCTCATCCGTGGGGTTCTTGATTTATTTGGTTCTGCTCGTCCTCGTTGTCGTTCGTTCAGAAACCGCGTCTAGTTCTTTCGATTCTGCTCGTCCTCGCTGTCATTCGTCTAGGAATTGCGTCTGGTTCATTCGATTCTGCTCGTCCTCGCCGTCGTTCGTTTAGAAATGGCGTCTGGTTCATTCGATTCTGCTCTACTCATCCTCGATGTAGTTCGTTTAGATCAGAATCACCTCTGTTTTGATTTTGCTTGTCCTCGCCGTCGTCAGTTTAGACAGAATTGCGTCTGGTTTGATTCTGCGCGTTCTCACCGTAGTCCGTTTGCAATCGCGTTTGCTTTGATTCTGCTCGGTCCCCTGTGTTGCTGCTGGGTTTGTTACGCTGACGCTCTCGTGTGTTCTTCGTGCCATCTCGTCGTGGGTATCTGTGGAGGAAGCGAGCGGTCAGTCGGTTTGGGTCGTCTAGTTTGCAAACTAACAAGTCTGTTTGAGAAACTTCTGCGTCCGGCCTGCGTTTCGTCTTCGTGTCTGTTTTTGAAATTGGATTGCCGTTTATCGCGCTCGTTCAGATCGGTTCCTCTGTCCCGTCACCTGCGTTGTTTGTCCGTTATTTTCATATCTGAAATGCATGCGCCCTTTGATACTACTGTACTTGATGGATGTTCATATCTCAAACGCTGCCTTGTTCAGATCGGTTGTTCTGATTGAAATAGGATTGTTACCCCTGTGTCGATACTTATTCTACTTGATGGATGTCCAGGGTGTTACTACTTATGTTCTTTTCAATTGCTTAATTCTTGTCATGCTTTGCTGATGTTCCCATATATGGTTATGTGTATTCAGGGGTGCTTAGGCAGAAGGATTTACTAGAGTGCAAACCATGTAATTCCTCATGTTGCTGCTACTTCACAGTCACAGTGCTTGAATTTCTTTATAGCTTTATCTGAATCACACTCACCGCTCTAGAGAAATCAGTTTACTCATTCAAGTTCTGGAATGTCCTTATAGCTTTCTCTGTTTGTGCCCCTATCTATGTATGTTTCTTGTGTGCAAGCGCCGCTCCATTCTGTGTGTGTGGCTTGATGGTTAATATGTGTGGCTTGACTCTGTGTGTGTGTGTCTTGATTGTGTGTGTGTGTGGCTTGACTGTATGTGTGTGTGAATGTGTGTGGCTTGATGGTGAATATGTCTGGCTTGACTCTGTGTGTGTTTGTGTGTGGGACTGTGAGTGGCTTGACTCTGTGTGTGTGGCTTTGTGTGTGTGTACGACTGTGTGAATATTGCATTTGCTTGATGGTGTGGCTTCTGTATTGTATGCTTTGTTGATTGATTTGGTTGTATAACTTGTGTTTTATATTGTTGCGGCATGATTGGTTGTTGTTTGTTGAATGTGAACTCGTATCTTGACGAATAATCATGTATGCTAACTTGGTATCGGTAGTTCCTGATCATAGGTAACACACCTATTACTTTTTAGTGTAGACTAACTATTCTTTTTTCTGAACTTTTTTTGTGATTATGTCTTTACATTGCACTGCTCCCAGATCCATATCGACATGCCCACACTGTCTGACGAGGATAAAGATGTAAGTAACTCCTCCCAAGAATCTCTCTTACTGCTTGTATTAACTTGGCGACTAGACTTTACATGTTTAAAAAAATCATGAAACTGGAGCTCCTTGCTGTAACCCATTATATGACTTTATGAGCATGCACCACTTTCAGGTTATGAAGAAATAGGGTGCCCCAACCAAGATTGACTTCCTCTCTCTTTCTTATACAAGGCATGCAGAAGATGTGCTGCCAGTAAGTAACTCATTATATCGATATTTAGAGTGTACTACTTCACAGTGCCATCTTTCCCAACAGATTGAATTTTTTATATTGATATTTTGTTGAATACTACCACATGTTCATTTGCATTTCATACTTTAAATGTTCCTAACGTTGATAGTTTTTTTCCTGCAATAGGCATGGGAGTTCCTCTCAAAGTTAGGTGAACTTAGTCAAACTCTGTTTTTGCAAAACTTGAGAATGTGGAGGTAATTTCAAGATATTCTTTGAACATTCTTGAGCAACTTTGATTTGTTTACCACCTATTGACTCCTTATTCCTTGCAGAGCCTGAACCATTTTGATTGGATCCTGGAAGAAGCAGATGGTATAATTCTGTCAAGAGGAAACCTTGGAATTGATCTTCCACCTGAAAAGGTTGGTTACCTCAACCTTCGCAATGCATTATCTCTTAATGTGTCGTCCTAGTAGTGAAAAAATTAGAGTCACCCCAATGCATTGTTTCTTAAGGGTCGTATCTAAATGATATTGCATTGTGGAGAAAATTAAAGAATAGGAAAACAGAGAGTGTGAGAAAACAAGCTAAGAGCCGTATCTATATGAACATACAGCTCCAGTCTCGTTCTTTCTTAATTATTACAGTGCCACATCAAGTGACTATGATAACATGCGAAGAGCCAATTACTGTGAGTGCCCTTGGCAGTTGTGAAGGCATTTTGCTTGATTAACATGTATTTTCCCATGCTAAGAGTCGTACCTAGATGATTTATGTGCCTTAGTTAGATTTTCTCTTTTTTTTAAAAAAAATAAAGGGTCTCTATTGAGTACCCACTTTGTTCGTTCTTTAGGTGTTCTTATTTCAGAAGTCTGCTCTGCACAAGTGCAACATGGCTGAGGCAACTGATGTGGCAAACGCGGTGTTGGACGGTTAGTTTTTGCCTCTTCCAGATATCTTATACGTTGGTGATCCTGTACAGCTGCTCATTACTGCACCCAAACAAACTATTAATGAACTTGAGCTGATTTTATTTTCCAAAAATATGAATATAACACATGGGTACACTCATTCTGAACTCAACCACTAGCACCGTAATATGAATAATGAATCAGATGAGGTTAGCAAGTTTGTACTTCGCATATCTGAGACAGTGAGTACTCCATGTGCCCCGTCTCATACTTCCCATTGTCGCTATCATGGTTTAAATTTTGCGGAGTATGCACAAGTGCCAGTCTTCACCAGCAATATTTTGTTAGTCCTGAGTGTAGTGTAGCAATGTATGCAGGATATGCTTCCCGCTAAAGCACCAACAACAGCCAAGAAGATTGAAGAATCCAATGAAAGTTCTGATTCTGAAAGCTCTGACTCTGAGGTATTCGTTTACCTACCGATTTCAAAGTGGAAACTTCATTATTTAATAGAATTTTTAATTATCTTTTTGCCTGATTTCACCATGTTTCACTTCATTGGTTTTCAGAAGCCAGCTACTGAAGTGAAGAATTATGCGGTTGCTACTACACAAAAGAAAAACCAGGAATTGGATGGCTCTGATAGTGATTCTGATGATTCATCAGATGAGGTAAGAATCCTATTTCTAGCAATGCATGTCTATGTGAGATAATTCAGTACGAAAGCATAAAACATAGTTCTTGCACTTACCATTCCCCTGATCTTGTCGTTTAATTCTGTGGAGTACTCATATTTCTTAGTCCAAACTGGAAAACTGTTTGCAGGATATGGCCACTAAAAAACCAGTAGCGAAGAAAGTGGTAGAATCTAGTGAAAGTTCTGATTCTGACTCTGAGGAGGTATCAGTATACTAGTTATATGAAAACTAAGGCTTCATCATTCTGTCTTTATAATGTGATACTAACATTTTCAATATATTTCCAGGACACCACTGCTAAACCAGTTCAATCTTCCAAGGCTATTGCTGTTAAAAAGAATAAAGAATCTAGTGATAGCTCAAATTTTGACTCAGATTCAGATTCCGAAGAAGTTCTCGGTTGTACTTGTTTACTCTTGGTAACTTCTCTTGTGTGATATTTGTATTTCTTAAACATTGTTTTGCTGCTAGCAAATCTTTTTTCTATGCCATCTTTCTTACTTTCTTTGTCCAGGATATACCACTGCTAAAACAGTTAATGCAAAGAAATTAGAATCTAGTGGTAGTTCAGACAAGGACTTGGATTTAGATTCTGATGAAGTAAGTGTTCTGTTACTTGCTTACTCATGGTCAAGTTTTGTTGTTGTGCAATGTTTAAAATTCCTTCCAATGTTTTGCAGCCAGCAAAATCTACTATTCCTGCTAAGAGGCCTCTGACAACAGAGAAAAAGAGTGAACATGTATGCATTATTTTTTAAATTTTATTTTATTGAAAGGATTGTCTTCTGTGATATTTATTGTACATTAATTGTTCTTATTGTAATTCAGTATTTGCAGTCCAAGGATGATTCTGATGATAGTTCTGATGAGAGTGATGAAGAGCCTGCACTAAAGAAGCCTAAGGTACTTATTTTTTGGTGTTTACTTTTTCATCTAAAGATGTTGGTTTATATTGCATTTCTTATTCTATCCCAGGATTCATCTTCCAAGAAAGAAAGTTATGGTGATGATGACAGTTCTGAAGAAGCTCCTGCCGTGATGATGAAAATGATCAATCGGTGTCAATGGCAAAGTCCAAGCAGAACGAAGTATAGTTTGAGTATATTTATGATGTTGTAATTTTTCCTCTTATGTTTGATGGTAATCAGCCTCTAACAAGCTTCCTATTTTCAGGAACGAAGATCTGAATCACCATCACCCCTCTAGAGAAATCAGTTTACTCATTCAAGTTCTGGAAATTCTTTATACCTTTCTGAGTTTACTTTGTCTTGCATGTGTTAGCTTTTTGTTTGTGCCCCTTTCTATGTCTGTTTCTTGTGTGCAAGCACTCCATTCTCTGTGTGTGACTGTGTGTCTTTTTTGCGTGTGTTGCTTGACTCTGTGTGTGTGTTGCTTGACTGTGTGTGACTTGAGGGCGAATATGTGTGTGGCTTGACTGTGTGTGTGTGCTTGACTCTCTGTGTGTGACTGTGTGTGTGTGTGTGACTGTGTGAATATTGCATTTGCTTGATGGTGTGGTTTGTATGCTTTGTTGAATGATTGGTTGTGTATAACTTGTGTTTTATATTGTTGTTATCTTTCTGTTTGTGCCCCTTTCTATGTCTGTTTCTTGTGTGCAAGCGCTCCATTCTGTGTGTGTGACTGTCTGACTTTTTTGCGTGTGTTTCTTGACTCTGTGTGTGTGTGTGGCTTGACTGTGTGTGACTTGAGGGTGAATATGTGTGTGGCTTGACTGTGTGTGTGTGCTTGACTCTTTGTGTGTGACTCTGTGTGTGTGTGTGTGTTTGACTGTGTGAGTATTGCATTTGCTTGATGGTGTGGTTTGTATGCTTTCTTGAATGATTGGTTGTGTATAACATGTGTTTTATATTGTTGAGGCCTAACACTGCCTTTGCCGGTCCCAAGCTCGGGTGTGAAAATGTGGAGGGAGCTGCAGTTACCTTCTTTGTATTGTTTGCATTACGAGTGTCGATAGAAATTACACAGTTTAGGTTACTGTCCTAATCGAATAGTGAATCTTCACATAATTTGGTAGCAAGTGACTCAAGCTTTAAAATGCATCCTTCCTTGCTAGTTGTACGAGGTCAGTGTTTTTCTTATACGATACCAAAGGAAAGCGAGTAGCTAAGAATTTAGGCCTATAAGGGTTTGATATATTTTTTTTACTTCTGTGCATGATTTTTTAGGTGGAAAGGTCTGCACGTACAAGACGTTTTGGATGTTTTGGAGTCCACCGCTTTGACTGTCTCCTGATGCTCTGGCTGTTTCCATCTTAGGTGACATGTGCTTTTTGTTTTTGATTGTGTCTCCTTGTTTGCCGCATATCAGTTTTGTATGTCGGATTGTTTGGGCTGATTTTTCTGGGCTCTTCTCATGGTATGAGTGGTCCTTTCTTTTTTCTTCTGCTGCCTATAAATAAGCTATTCTGGAGGCCTTATTTCTCGATTTCTAGATTCTTTGCTTTGGGTTCGTGATAAGGGTTCTTGCAGTTTGGTGTGCTGATCGGCTGCCTTCTTCGGTTCGTGCTTCTGGTCGATCTGTTCCAAGTCGCTCCGAATATATTCCTGGTGCTACTTCTGGCGGTGGATCTTCTAGTCGATCTGTTCTAAGTGCCGCTCAATATCCTGGTACGTTTTGCTTAATTGTCTTTTTTTCTGTTGTGTGTGATTTTGCTGCTATATGCACTATGTTCATATTATTATTGCGTTTTCTGTGGTTAGTTTTGGATCCTAATGAAGCGCACCGGTGTCGGCATGAGATTCGATGTGGGAAGCATCCTATTTATTTATACAACCACGGTCCATTGGCTGGAGTCGAGGAAATTCTCAAGCATAAAACGACATCTTCTTACTCAACATAATTTTAAAGAAGTTGGTATTGAATTTATGGATTTGTATAGCGACCTGATCCCGGTATATGAAATTGAGCCTCTTGAGAAAATTACTGATGTACAAAATTGACAGACAGGATGAAGTCGAAGCGGCACGGATGGCAGCAATCAACAAGGAAATTAAACGTGTGTTGACAGAAGTTCTTCTGAAGGTTTGTCATTGCATGGCTAGGTTTAGCAGAACATGTACTTCTGTTCTAAATTCAGCAAGACTGCCATTTCTTACTTTTGTCATTTCCAGGTTTCTGATGATCTTTTTAATGAGATCACGGCCAAAGTTATGAATGAAGATGATTCATCAGCTGGACGTGAGTGAGTTATACTTAATACTTAATGCAAATAGGTAGGTTGCATTGCTGATTATCGCCTGTGTGTTGCAGCAAATGAGATCACTGGTGTCTCTAGCTCAAAGGAGCTTGGTCTGGGAGAATCAGAAGTCAAGACCACAACTGTATTGGTCGTTTTGATGATACTGGGCTAAGTTCTCCTAAAGGTGCTTTCTTGGTCATGCTAATTATGATTCAGATGATGATGATGGTAAGGGTTTAATTCCAAATTTATCATCTGAAATTAAAGTTGGTGCAGCTCATCCTAAAGAAAGTAAGTTCTTGAAAAACACAAAGTGGACATGGTTTCCCAAAATTTATTTTCTAAAGAAGGAAGAGCTAATTATTAACTTTCTGAGTTTACTTCGGTCTTGCATGTACTAGCTTTCTGTTTTTGCCCCTATCTATGTCTGTTTCTTTCCATTTCTTGTGTGCATGTGCTCCATTGTGTTTGTGTGTGTCTGACTGTGTGTGATGTGCCCCTAACTCTGTTTCTGTCTGTTTCTTGTGTTCAAGTGCTACATTGTGTGTGTGATGTGCCCCTATCTATGCATGTTTCTTGTGTGCAAGCGCTTGATTGAGTGTGTGCTTGTGTGACTGTGTGTATTGCATTTGCTTGATGGTGTGGCTTGTATGCTTTGCTGAGTGATTGGTGTGTTTTGTGTTGTTGTGGTTTAACACTGCCTTTGCCGGTCCCAAGCCCGGATGCGAAAATGTGGACGGAGCTGCAGTATTGTTTGCCTTAGAACTGTTGATTGAAATTACTCTCCTAATCGAATAGTGAATCTTCACATAATGTCGTAGTATGTGGTTCAAGCTCTGGAATGCATCCTTCCTTGCTATGAAAAATCTAGCAAGTGTACTTGTCTAGAATTTGTCCCGTCTCCTAAATTAATCTTGCTGGGTTCTTAAATCTTGTCAGCACCAATGTTCTTTTCTGCTAATATATATACTTTTTTTTAAAATCAGTCATCTGTTTTTAATTTGGCTTTGATTTGTGGTTGTCTGATCATGCACGAATCTCAGCGTCGCAGGTGTCCCTCATTTGTCTGTAACTCACAAGTGCATGTCTTGTTTATTTGTTGTTGGGCTTTTTGTTCGGGTTGTGGGTTGCCCTCTCTGTTGTTGGCCTTTTTATTCGGGTTGTGGGTCCTTTTCGGGGGGTGACCTGCTGAGAGTGTGTGTGTGTGAGGGGGGGAGGGGACGGCGGCAGTGTTGGTGGCCGGAGCGTTTCAGCCGGGAAGGAGTTGACTTCGGCACACGGACAGGCACTGTGTAGGCTCGTGAGTCCCCTTTCCCCTCTTTGATTCAATTCATTTTATCGAAAAAGGCTTTTGTCCCGCTTTATATATAAGGCAATGATCGACATAGCAGATGCAAACCACCTGACATCACACAGACCAGAGGCAGATACAAGGGAGCTGATGAACATCAACACTACTCCAAACACCCAAAAGCAAACAACAAGTAGGCGGAAGAGCATAGCTAAGGATCTAAAGAGCACTCCACCGTGAACAGTAACCGCGAGGAGATGAAGCCGCAACTCGACGGAACCAAGGACTCCAAAGTGGTTCTTCCAACAAAGAAACGACACTGAAGAGCCACCACCACCCGATCCAGAGAATCGAGGTTTTCGCCCGAAGTAACACGAAGAACGTAGAGCCACCACGATGGAGCCTTCAAAGAAGGGAACGATGCATGGACGCCGCCGCCATCGGTCTGGCCCGAGCCAAACGAGGTTTTCACCCCGGCCACCACCTCCACCTCCGCCCAGGGTACTACCCTACATGAGAGCGTCGGCTGCATGACCATCAAGAACATCGAAGGCCCGCCCCATGCCGCCCATGCGGCCACGACAATAAGCCCGTCAGTGCCCGAGCCACGAGCTCTGCCCACGAGCTCGCAGCTCCCGCCACCAAGGCCGTCGCCCTGCAACCAGACACTCCAGAGACCATCAAAGGCACGAGCTTTGAGCCGACCGGCAGATCCCTAGCACCGTCGGAGCCGCCGGTGACCTACTCGCCCCGAGTAATGATCAGCGGCCTACAGGCACTAGGCCAGGAAAAGGGAGGGAGTGGAGCTTGTCCGGACCGACGCACCCCTGTGTCGGTGAGACGGTGATAGGTAGTCGGTCTACCCATCCCTCTAGCAGCCACCCCTGTGTCACCCCTGACGCCCTACCACGGCGTCCGGTAAGTACCACGTGAGGAAGAGGCGTCACCCATCCGCCGGCGAGGGCCGACCGCACCCTGCCGCCGAAGAAGGCCTCGAGAGGAGCGCCAACCACCACCACACAACATGCGCCTCCACGCTCCCCACCGGAGTAGAGCAAACACCTACTGCAGCACCACCACCTTAGAAGGGCCGCCAGCCACCCTTGCCGCCACCAACCGCCACTACCAGCCGAATCTGGGCAGGTATCTTGGAGTAGCACAACTTGTGTTTCCTTTAGGTCAAATGATATAGCTACTTCGATTCTAGGATAGAGATAACTTTGGCACTCGGATTTGTGATGTTTTTATCTAAGCTTAGTAGCCTGCATGTGCCCCATATGGATATAATCATGAATACGATACATGTGGTCAGAGTTGTTAGACATAGGTGATTTTCGTGTCCCTCCCCAAGAATGTTATGAGTACAAAATCATCATGGGAGGATGGTTTGGATTAATTCGAAGAGATGGCAATTTTGATGGTATATGATAACCTTGTGGGAGTTGGTCTATGTGAGCCTTATAACAATTGGTATCAGAGAAAGTTTATGTGTTTTATGGCAACCTTAAGTCTCACCAAGTCATGACTTGGTCAAGCCGTGATAACAGAGCTGGATATGTAGTAAGGATATGGCCCTTGGACTAACCCTTATACTCCACCTACTTGATGAACATCATGACCATGTTTATGAGTTCTTGGACTAGTTTGTGGTTATCATCATTGATGACCTCTTGGTCTATTCTCCCTCTGAGGAAGATCATAAGAAACACTTGAGAATGATTTTGGATAACTTAAAGAGCCCCAGTTATATGCCAAGTTTAAGAATTATGAAATTTGGCTAAAAGAAGTAGGGTTCCAAGGACTTGTTTTTTCCATGGAAGGTTTGTCAATAGACCCATCAAGGATAGAATCTGTAACCAACTTTTAGGCAAAACAAATGTGAAGTCGGAAGTTCCATCGAACTTAATAGTTATTATCGCAAATTTGTGAAGACTTTCAAGCATCGCCGATGACTTAACTCTTGAAGAAAGATAAGAAGTTTGAATGAAGGCCCAAGTGTGAAGTGAGCTTTCAAGAGTTTAAGAAGAGGTTAACCACTGATCCGTCCTTAGCCACCCTAGATATTTATACAAGTTTTGAAGTTATTGTGATGCATCTAAGCATGGACTCCATTCCGTCTTGATGCAAGAAGGAATCTTCGTAGCCTATCTATCAAGGCAACTACGGCCTCATGAAGAGAACTGCCCTACCATGATTTGGAAATAGCAGCAGTAGTGCATGCTATACGTATGTCTTCTAGATGATCAACCACTATGACGTTGATATCCATTACCATCCTAATGAGGCCAATTGGCAGTGGATACCCTCAGCAGGAAGTCATGTCCCTGTTCTGCCTTGACCAAGCAGAGCAACTAGTGCTACATGACGGCTTCGAGAAGTTTGGTGTAAACTTGATCAACCACTATGACGTTGATATCCATTACCACCCTGATAAGGCCAATGTCGCAGTGGATACCCTTAGCAGGAAGTCGTGTCCCTATTCTGCCTTGACCAAGTGGAGCAATTAGTGCTACATGAAGGCTTTGAGAAGTTTGGTGTAGAGCTAGTCAATAGTGTCTATCTTGCTAACTTCAAGATTAGACCCACTCTTAGGATGAATCAAGAAGTATAGAAGAAATCAATGAAATGATCAAGCATGGGAAAGCCATGCATTATCAGAAGACAAGCAATGTGTTATTTGGTTTGGAGGTCGCATCTGCATACCTAACCAAGAAGGTTTGTAGAAGTGGAGTCTACAAGCAGCACGCCTTCATCGATGAACCAGAGACCCTGGCGCATGGCAGAGCCGTATCGTGTGGCGCTCTTGCTGTCTCGAAAGATGTCTGAAGCTAAGTGTGAAGCATGTCTGCATGAGTTTTTTCTAGAATAAGAAGGAAGGAGTAGGTTTCACATATTTGCGGGATATGCGACAGCCCGTCGGGCAACGCGGTCACACTCGCGTGAACCCGCATGCACAAAGTTGTTGGCTGTGGGAGAATTAGCGAGTTTTTTGCAGGGTGGACTAGCGACTTAGCTGGTATTCCTGTCCCACTTGCGCCCTTACCAATGTCAAATTAAGGCCATGACTCTATCAGGGTCATAATTGACCATTGCCTAAGCTTGCCATCCTCAACCCATTACTTAACACCAAAGACATTTGCAAGCAAACTAGCAAATAACTACCTCTTCCAAATTTTAAGTCCCCACAAAGTTCCCAAGAAGGTTGTTGCATATAAAGGTACAAAGTTGACCTCCAAACCTGGAAGAGATTCCAAGAAGCTTTCAAAATCAAGTCATCCATCAAACGGGGCCTCTGCAAAGAAAACCACACATCGACCCCCACCCCTAACCAACTTACTACGAGATCTCAATTGTTGCCCTTGCTAAAGCTATATGTCAGAAGTTATGCCATCGAGTGCCTCGGTTGAGTGAAGCAATCTCATTGAAGAGCAAGCAACTTGGAGTGAAGACTATCGTTGAGCGATCTTTCTAAGAAACCTCACCCTATGTTTTGTATCACATCACTTACGATAATGTAGATCAAAATTTTGGACCCAACTTCTAAAATATCGATCACGGGGGAGTATATACTATCCGGTGGACTCTATACTAGCATCATTCTTAAGGAAAGTTCTGTCCAATTGTTCAAAGTGTATACGCCTAACACCAAAATACATTCAAGATGCAAAGGCCGACATATTTAACTTTACCAGGTGAAACTTAGTTAGAGTTTCTCCTCACTCAAGCTTAAGCCTTTCTCTAAACCAAACCTAACCCAAGAAAACCCAGCCTAGCTATCAAGGTTGTGATATGACAGACTTATATCAATGTGCTTAACTTACGAAATTGCAAGAGCGCCGCTTAAGCACCAACAACTATTGCTTGAGATAAATCCCAACATGAGATAGTGATTGTATGAGTCAATCATGTTGCATCCTTAAGCCCTCAACACACACCTAGTTGGGTGGTGTCATACTTAAGTTATTTTGAGGAGTTATGATTGGAAAATGAGATAGTTTGTTGGTAATGTAGATGTGATCTTGAGAAGATAGTCAAAGATGATCGGTGGATTATGAGATTTTAGGTATAGTAGGAGAGCATGATGATTATTATATTTGTGAATAACAATATCTTTAATTAATCTTGAAACAAGTTGGATTTAGTTACGTGATTGTGAATTTGTGATTTTGAACCAAATTTCAAGGTGGATTTCGACATTTTAGTTGGATTTAGTTAGGTGATTGTGATCTCGAGAAGATAGTCAAACTTGTCCGGTGGATTATGAGATATTATGTCTAATAGGTGAGCATGATGATTATTACATCGATGGATAAAAAGATCTTGAATTAATCTTTGAACAATTTGGATTTAGTTTGTGTGATTGACCTTGGACCAAATTTCATGGAGAATTATGAGATTTTAGGTGGATTTAATTTGGTGATTGTGATCTTCAGAAGATAGTCAAAGATATTTAGTGGATTATAAGATTTTAGGTCTAGTAGGCGAGGATGATGATTATTATATTAGTGGATAAATAGATCTTCAATTAATCTTGGACAATTTGGATTTAGTTAGGTGATTGTAATTTTGACCCAAATTTCATGGTAGATTATGAGATTTCAAGTAGATTTTAGTTCATATGACTTTTGAGGAGGTAGTCAATGATGTTCGGTGGATTATGAGATTTTAAGTTTAGTAGGTGAGCATGATGATTATTGCACTGGTGCATAAATAGATCCTTAATTAATCTTCGAACAATTTGGGCTAAGCTTTGAAGCGGCAGGAAGCACAATCGCACAATAGGCGCTTAACACTTGAGGATCTCGAAGATTCATGGGATAGAGACATAACACTATTCCAAAAAGACCGCCACGCTTTGGCCTATGACTTTAAGTAGTATGAAATGCTGAAACAGAACCCATTTTGGTGTGACATGATGGAAAGCTATGGAGTCTGAACAACTACAGAACTGACGTCTGGTACGTCCATTTTGCATCATGCTTTTATATCGATATTTATTGCATTATGGACTGTTATTTCACTTTATGTCACAATACTTATGGCTATTCTCTCTTATTTTACAAGGTTTACATAAGGAGGGAGAATGCCGGCAGCTGGAATTCTGGGCTGGAAAAGGAGCAAATATTAGAGACCTATTCTGCGCAACTCCAAAAGTCCTGAAACTCCACGGAACATCTTTAAATAAATAAAGAAAAATCCTTGCCAAAGATGAAGGCCAGGGGGCCCACACCCTGCTCACGAGGGTGGGGGGCGCGCGCCCCCTCCTAGGGCACGCCCCCTACCTCGTGGGCCCCCTGGTGGGTCTCCGATGTCCATCTTCTGCTATATGAAGTCTTTCGATGAGAAAAAAATCAGAAGGAACTTTTCGGGACGAGACTCCACCGCCACGAGGCGGAACCTTGGAGGAACCAATCTAGAGCTCCGGCAGAGCTGTTCTGCCGGGGATACTTCCCTCCGGGAGGGGGAAATCATCACCATCGTCATCACCAACGCTCCTCTCATCGGGAGAGGGCAATCTCCATCAACATCTTCACCAACACCATCTCATCTCCAAACCCTAGTTCATCTCTTGTATCCAATTCTTGTCTCAAAGCCCGGGATTGGTGCTAGTAGGTTGCTAGTAGTGTTGATTACTCCTTGTAGTTGATGCTAGTTGGTTTATTTGGTGGAAGATCATATGTTCAGATCATATATGCATATTATTACCCCTCTGATTATGAACATGAATATGCTTTGTGAGTAATTACGTTTGTTCCTGAGGACAAGGGAGAAGTCTTGCTATTAGTAGTCATGTGAATTTGGTATTCGTTTGATATTTTGATAAGATGTATGTTGTCTAGCCTCTAGTGGTGTTATGTGAACGTCGACTACATAACACTTCACCATTATTTGGGCCTAGAGGAAGGCATTGGGAAGTAATAAGTAGATGATGGGTTGCTAGAGTGACAGAAGCTTAAACCCTAGTTTATGCGTGGCTTCGTAAGGGGCTGATTGGGACCCATATGTTTCATGCTATGGTTAGGTTTACCTTAATACTTTTGTTGTAGTTGCGGATGCTTGCAATAGAGGTTAATCATAAGTGGGACGCTTGTTCAAGTAAGAACAGAACACAAGCACCGGTCCACCCACATATCAAATTATCAAAGTATCGAACGCGAATCATATGAACATGATGAAAACTAGCTTGACGATATTCCCATGTGTCCTCGGGAGCACTTTTCCTATTATAAGAGTTTGTTCCGGCTTGTCCTTTGCTACAAAAAGGATTGGGCCACCTTGCTGCGCTTCATTTACTTTTGTTACTTGTTGCTCGTTACAATTTATCTTATCACAAAACTATCTGTTACCACTTATTTCAGTACTTGCAGAGAATACCTTGCTGAAAACCGCGTATCATTTCCTTCTGCTCCTCGTTTGGTTCGACACTCTTACTTATCGAAAGGACTACGATAGATCCCCTATACTTGTGGGTCATCAACGTCATCCAAGCACTTGGTGGTGTGGAAGGTATCCTGGAACATACCTTATTTAAGAGAACATAGTACTATATTTCCCTACTTGGGAGGGTTTGTTTTGGGAGAAGGCTTCAGGTTTTGAGGAATCAATCAAGTACAAAAGGCTGACAAATGCACAACGCTCTGGTCCTAATCAAATCCACAACAGAAGATTTACCCTATGGTGGGTTTCCACTTTCCAGGTTCAGCTAGAATATTAACTGGTTCCCTAGCCCGGGTCAAAGCCCCTCCTCCAACAAGCAATGAACAAGTTCATGAAGGTAATAACATGCTAGCTGTAGCAAACCTAGCATTATGGCAATATCCCTGTTGTAGTAAAAAAAATCTTATTTAATAAATGACATGCTTGTTTATTTTCTCTTTTGACAGCCAAATCCTGCTATGTATGTGCCGAGGGAGAGAATAAGAAAGGGTCTTCAGTTGTATTCATCTGAACCCACCGAGCCATATCTGTCTTAACAGAACTACAGAGGTATATTCAGAAATCAAATCATACGTTCTGTGGATGACAAATGTCTATCGAGTTACCATTGACAAAACCTTCGAGGGTATCCTGACAACCAAACCAATCAATGGTGCCATCTTTATTTTCAATCCAAGAACTGGTCAACCAACTATTTTTGAAGGTTTGTTCCCTTTCTTTTGCTTTTAGCTCTAGTTTTCTTGCAATTATGGCATAACTGCGAAGCATCACAACTTAGAAGACTGATTTAAATTAAAATGGTTTATAATCTCCAGGTCATCCACACAAGTGTATGGGCAGGACAAAAGCGTTTAGTTTCTCAGCATGGTAATCATGCCAGTTTTTCTCATTCTTGGATTTAATTGAATTTGCATATCCATTCCGCCACAGCATGGAACTCACCGTCCAGATGGTGACTTTGCCAGCGAATCTCCCAGAACATGAGTTCCTTGCTGACTTGGAGCCGTTGGGACCCAGTCGAATGAAGCTCCTCAGCTATCACCTCAGGTTTGTCTTACTACCATTTTGTATCTTCAAGTCCAACCTTGTGATTCTTATCCAAAATCAAAATTATATAAGTAGCTGAATTTCAGTGCACAATTCTGTAATGCCTGATCAAGAAGATTTATGTCTTTCCATGAGCAGCTAACTGTCTCTCCTGGGACATTTGAATTCTGAATGTGAATATTGAAATGCATTCTATACAAAATTCAATCTTTCCAACTCACACTGCACTGTACATACAAATTTATTGCTGGTGCTTCTTTTGTTTCTAGCACATTTTACAAGTGATTTTTTTTCCTGGGATAGTTTCAGTGCCGAAATTGTTGATTTTGTTGTTCTTGGCAAATTCTGGTAGTATATCTTTTTTTTGCCTGTGAGCCAGTGTCGCTACAGATGTTGTTTCTTTCTTGCCACATTCTGTTACAGAGTGCTTTTTTGGGTATGATCCAGAGTCTCATATACTGAACTATGCGTTCTGTTGTTCCTTTGCAGGATTTGACATGACTTGCTAATATTTTGGAGAAAAACAAGCAGTATGATGGTAAGAAGTGCACCATTTTGACCTGTCGGCGAACATCTTGGGTCAGTGGTTATGTTTGGGGGAAGAAGAAAACCTATCGTGGTCAGTGGTCATTACTTGTCAAACTGAATCATTAGCGTCAAGTTGATGTTTCGCTTGGTGTTATCATCCTTGTCTAGTTGATGCTTTGTGATTTGAGCTTTTTTGTTGAAGCTTAATGTGTTATTTCATCTGGTTGCCCTTCTTCTTAAGATTGGATTACTTACATATTTCTTTTTAGCTGGATTCAGTTTACTATGTCAGTCAGTGTTTGGTTACATATTTTTGTCAGTCAGTTCTGTGCCTGAGACCAAATCAGTTGTTCTAGGCCTAGTCAAACCACTATTGCTTGAGCCAACTCTGGGATGGTGACGCGTTGAGTGTGGTCAAAGGTAGCCAGGACATCACCCTCATGGCCATGTAATCACCACCCCCACGCCCATCATTTGATCATCAATGAAACACTACAGCATCAGCATTAATTTTAACCATCTTGGCACTGATGATGATGCCTCAGACCTAGAGATAGAAACCGGGAAATAAGAATTATATCAGTAAGTGTAATTGTCCCTTGAGAACTTGGAATAAGTGATCATACTAAGAATTATATTAGTAAGTGCAATTGTCCTGAAGATGATAAGCGTGCACTGCCCCTCAGCTATTGTTTCTGTTTCCGTGGAGCAATGGTCATATAATATTTTGAGACCTGATGTCGCCGGCATGGCTCATATGATCGGATATTCTCATGGCCGTGCACTAAGCCTGTGTGTGAACAGAACATTTGTATGACCATCTCGCTTCGCTTGCTCAGAGACATGGATATTCTCATGGTCATGCGGTCAGGCCACCAACGGCAGCGAGTGTGAACATTTGTCTTTAGACCAGTATGAACTACTCGGATAGATGGCTGCATGGTACCATTGGACACGCTGGGTACTCTATTGTTCATCTGAATTCATCGATATATTTAATGTTCTCTAATTACTGTCAGAAATATCTATTTTGTTAGCGTGGCAAGAAACAGAAGAAAATGAATAAGTAGGAATGTATGATACAAACTTCTGAGCATGCATTCTTTGATAGGAATTGTATGATGTGATCTGTATAGGTATCGACTTGGTGTTTCGCCATTTCTAAGTTAAGATATTTGTGTGACATACTGACATCAAGCCTTAGCAGTACATTTCTAATGTTGTTTTGGCCTGAATCATCAATTCTGTTGTACGTACTTCCAGTATTTGTGTGGGACTATAATATCTGAAGCTCTGGACATATGGAGAAAAAGGAGGCACCTGCCTGGCGAGAAACCAGCACCTTTGGTGAAAGTCTAAATTCCGAATATATGCCTGGACTACTTGAGCCTTTTGCATAGTTTTTTACTAGCAGTAGTTCGACAATTTACAGTTAGCATTTTAAGAAAGAGTATTTGTATGTGCATCTTCAGCCCTGTTTCTTCTCTATTATGTCAATGCAAGATCTTACACTTTTAAATGAGGTAATTGACGCATGCTTTCCAATTTCCTTAAGGAGGTTGAGGTATGCAGTATTTGTCATCTCCGAGTTGAAACAATGCCTTTCACTTAGCTGTATTTGTTTGTTAGTATGCTACGTGCTCATTCAGATTCTTGCTCACCAAAGAATCATTCGAACCAAATGGTGAATCTTGATAACGCCTTTCAGTTGTACGATTACTTGTTCCAGGATTTTTTTTTCATTTACTTGTTGCAGCCAACAACTCTCTAATATCTTGTATCAGGATCCGTTGATTACTTATTTCAGGACCTGATCTTCAATTTGCCTAGTGCTACACAGAGCAAAAAATCTTCTCGTGGCTGTAACTTTTTCTTATGCATTACCGTTCTTTTTTTTATCAACTAGCTAGCTGTTGCCTGCGGTGCAAATTTTGTTTCCTGTTGTTGACTTGGAACATTTCATCCAGTGAGAAGGTTCTCAAGAGTCATGAGCTCAAGTATCCTGTAGGTGACTTGCAACTCTGGTTTGGCCTAGCATTTAGTATACTAAATTCTGAGTAACATGTACGCTGATAATAGTGAAGACAGTCAAACACTTCATGTACAAAAAGATATCGTTTTCAAATTTTGTAGTTGGATGTTTGTTGAACTAGTGGACACATGTGGCAGGAGTCTTTGAGCAAGCGAAGCAAGATGGTGGATAGTGACTTGCTTTGCTGACTGCTACTGCTACACTGGTGTTGTCTCTGGTCACTTCTTTGATCCGGCGACGTAAAGGTTGTGTCTCTGTGTGTGTGCAGTAGCTGTACATGGTCTCTGTAAGCCTTGGTGCTGTTACCCCATGGCATTGGTTGTCTTTGGTCATGTGTGATGCTGAAGCAAAGAACAATGGTATATATGTTCTAAAGCAACAACTCTTTAAGAGTGATCATTGTTTACATGTAGAAGTTTGTTTCTCTATTTGCACTACTTTTGATCTCTATACATGTCATTACTTAGATTAGCCACTATAGTGTTTAGGTAGAAACCCAAGTTGAAGCACACTAGATGATTATTGGCATGGTAAGGGGGGAAATTAGATAGTTTAAGAGATTATTAGTCAACTGAAATAATCAAGAAAAAAATGTGAACACATTATTGTTCTCGCTTTTCTTTGCCATTCATTGCCTAATCAACTATAGGGTATGTAGAATGTTAGTTCAAATACATGTACAACATTTTCAAATACATGATTGCCATTTTCTTTCAAATACATGCTTTGATATCTATTTTTCCATAAACATTGTAAGTTCTTCGTATACATCTGAAACATAGTATTTTACAATTACGCAAAAAACAATTTGATTTACACAATCATCTTTTACATTGTATAACATTTTTTAAATGTCACATATAGTTTTTGAGACGCATGAAGATATTTTTAATGCCATGAACACTTTTTTAATGTTGTGAATATTTCTTTACAGTAAGGTTTACAAAAAAACGACTATGTTTTCTCAAATTCACAATGGACATAATTAAATTTTGGGAATATTTGTATTTATACTTTTCATAATATAAAAAACAAAAAAATCTAAGAGAGGAAAAATAACAAGTACATTTTTTAGACATGTACACGTGATTTGCGCGTGGCAGGGAACAGAGTCACGGACTCCCTGGAGCAATGGGCTGCCTGGCCCATATATAGAAGCGCTGTAGGCAATCTGTCCTTCCAACTCGCTACAAGCAACTGGCTACAAGCGAGCTATAGCCACGACCGGGCTGGCGCGTGTCCGTGGAGTCATCTGGGATGGCAATCCCTACTTCCTGCTCCTTGCGGCAAATTGACGACCAATCGCACACGCAAAGCGAGTGAACAAGGGTACACGGGCTGGCTCAATCAGGAGTCATCATGTAGCCTACATGGATCCGGTTTTAGAATCTTCTAGAAGGTTCTTGTTCGCTCTTTTCTCATTTTCTCTTTTCCTGTTATTGTCTTTATGGGTTTTCATTTATTTTTACCCTTTTCCAAATTTGTTTAGAATTTTCAAAAGATTTCCTGTCTCTGAAAAATGCTCATATTAAAAAAAGTGTGTAATTTCAAAAAGATTTTTGTTTTCATAAGTTCTTCAAATTTTCAAAAAAACCAAGTAGAATTTGTAAAAACGTTTGGATTTTCATTCATAATTTCAAAAAATTGTGTGAAATTTCAAAAAAAAGTTCAACGTTTTAAAAAGAAATGTTTGACAAAAAACAAATTTTAGAAAATATTTGTGTTTTCTGAAGTTCTTCAAATTTTAAATAATTGTTCACAATTTTCAAAATGTCTGTATTTTTAGAAAATGTTCACGTTTAAAAACCGTGTTTTCTCAAAAATGTGTTATTCAAAAAAATCAAAACATTTTGAAACATGTTCACGTTTTCGAAAAAAACATAAACTTTTTAGATAATGTTCACAATTTTTAGAAAACATCTAAAAATTCCAAAATATGTCCAAACATTTAAAAATAATTGTCTCCATGATTTTTTTTAGAGGACCAAAGGAAAAAACATATACTAGAAAAAAAAGATTGTAGCTACAATAACCAGCATAGCTGGCCAAACGGGCCGGCCCGGCACAGCACGGCCCGGCCCATCTTAATCGTGCCTGGCATGGCCCGGCCCGCCATGGCACGATTATTAGTCGGGCCGTGTCGTGCCGGCCCGCGTTCTGCCCCCTCCGGCCCAAGCACGGCCCAAGCACGGCCCAGGAGCCAAACGGGTCGGCCCGATGGCACGCCAGGCACGCTGGCCCACTAGACTGATGGCCTGCTAGGTTGTTTCTTGGGCTGATTTTGGCCTGTTGGGCTGTTTTTTATGTGTTATATATAAAAAAATCTGGATAAAAAATAAAAAAGATAAACGGGCCGTGCCGTGCCGGCCCGCGTGCCCAGCCTTCAGGCCCAGGCATGGCCCAAGGCGGGCCGCGTGCCTGGCACGGCCCGATTAGAGCGTGTCGGGCCTGGCCCATCACGTGTCGTGCCAGCGTGCTTGCGGGTCGGCATGCCAGGCCCAGCCCATTTGGCCAGCTATAATAACCAGGGCCGCTACAATAGCTGGTTCATTGGTCACTATTGCTTTTTTTTGCGAAAACATTGGTCATTATTGTTGCTACATGGTCAGCCCAGTCAAGGGTGGGGGCCTATGCGTTTGCCTGCCAATTTGCTGCATAGAGCGATAAATAGGAGCTCCCATCCAGGACGTGTTTGGTAGCTCGCATCCCCAGGCAGGGTGTGTGGGACCAAATTGACTCGTTTGATTAGTTGGATTGCATCGAAATCTTGGCCAGCATGAACCTCAAAGCACCACTAATCAGCAGCTTCCAGGGAACCAGGCTACCATGGAAATGTTTCCCACAACTTAGTCAACTATGTCAGAGCCCATAATGGCTTGGCTGCACACGTAAGTTTCTAGGCATGAAATGTCATATGATCCCTTTGAGCCTGGGTGGCATTCCATAGGGTAATCACACGGGTACTCCGGGATTCCCTTTGCAAGCACTGGTTTCTCCAGAGTGCCCCAATGATTCTACCGAGATGTGTGTTAATGTTGCCACCTTAAGTTACCCTTAATCATTATTTCTCACAACTTGCATGAATCTCACATACCAATCCCCGTCTACGAGCATGGCTAAGCAATATATGACATAACGAACAACCCCGGGGTGTTTCAAGGTTCATAGGTTCCTACCTCATGAACTACATAGCAAAATCACATGTTCCCAATCCTACTCAAGCAATCGTTGAGGGTGAAACTAATGCATAGTAAAACTGGGTATAGAAAAGTATGATCAAGGTGTGAATTTGCCTTGTACTATTGATGAAGAGTATTCACACTCATAAATTTCAGATAGTTCTACTCGTCACACTCCAATCAATCTATTGTAAGTAAGCAATTTTATCCACACATAAGCAATCATTCAAAGACCCAAAAATGCAAAGGAAGATTGCAAAAACTCCAAAAGAACCAAATCAAATTATTTTGCAAGATCGGATCCTAATTTCGGTGAAAAAGGGTGGTGATGGCTCAAGATGTTAGATTACGCCTAGGGATTCAATTTGAAAAAGGAATCAATTGAAAAAGTGCTACAGTTTACAAGATATGATCAAGTGAAGCTTCGAGTTCAAATTTGAATCGTTCAAATTTGAAAAGATCACAAGTTGAAACTAATGATGCTACTCGATGTAGGAAGTCAATATGAATATGTAGGAAAAAGAATTACTAGATTGAAAATAACAGGTCAAGTAATTCAACATAGCATTGAATCTGCTTAGAATGTTGTGTAACAACTCTTTGGTGGACTAGTAGAGTAACTGGCTAAGATCAAAATTATATGTTGGAAAGATGACACTAATTGTGCGAACGGAAAGATTACTTCAATATGAATCCGATGCAGTTGGGTTCATCGGAAACGGGGCTACGGATAAAAAGATATGATCAAAACAAGTTTGAATATGAATCTGAACAAAATTTGAAATTTGAAACTTGCAAAAAGTTTATTTGATAGATTCAGTATAGATGGAATCAAGACAAAAATGTAGGCATTGGTTTATCTAATTTGGATGAACGAGTAAAAAGTTATGGTTATTTGAAAAAAATTAGGGCCAAGCTGTTTTATGAAAGAAAAATAGTTACGGCTAAAATAATTATAGGTCTAATATATAAATACAGATACTAATTTATAAATTTAATTATTTTACCGTACATTAGTCTAAAAATAATAAGCTATGGAAGTATAAAAAAAGTACGAAGAAAGATACCTTTATAAGTTAGAGAGAAAAGACGACTTCGGAGAGAGGAGATGACTTCCAGAATTCCCGCTGGAGAGGAGAAATATATATATATATATATATATATATATATATATATATATGTATATAATGAATCTAGTCAAACCAAAATATTGATTTAACCTGAATCAGATGATTTTTGGAGGCTCTATGGGTCTATATTTATAGATGGAAAAAAGGTTTAGAGGTAAAAGGCTAGGAAATATGGGACTAAACATAGACGAACAAATAAAACGAAGGGAATCGCATAGGCTAAAAAGCACCACGGGCGGCCGCACGCACGTTGCAGTTTTTTTATTCAGCCAAAGGAACAAGAAAAAGAAAAAAAAACTAAGAAGAAAATTGTTGGCTAGGCCTGGCCCATGTAGGAAAAAAAAGTGGGGCGCTGCTGCCACTACACTGCGCATATGGACGACATATAGTCACGGCGTACGCGCATTCAAAAAAATAAAAACGGAATATTATATAGAAAATAAAATAAAATTTTATATAGGCATATTATATATCAAATTTTCAGAAAAATATTTTCTAAAAGATGAACATATTTTCAGCGGCAAATTAATTCCACTAAAAATTAAATAAAGCAAATAGTGCTACTGGTTCATTTAAAAACCAAATAAAAATATTTTAAAATACCAAAATGATTTCGAACTCAGTTTTCTCCACTTTTCTACTGTAGGGAATCATTTTACCCTTTTTCCATATATTTTATTTTTGGAGAAAAATAATTTGAATAAAAATCAAATAACTCCAAATTGAAAATAATTTCAAAGGGACTTTCAATTTGATTCTTTAAAACTTCCAACTCTCTTTCTTAGCATTGGAAGAAGTCATTTTATCTTCTCTCATGAAACTCATTGAGTTGCAAAAAGTTTTTGAATTTGAAATATTTCCAGATGGAATTCAAAATCTTTTCAAAACCCTTTTCATTTTATTAAATGGAAGAAGTCATATCATCTTCACTCTATGGTTTTGTGACGAAATGAATTTGAATTCATTGAGATCAAAAATGCAGGGTGAATTTTGGGGAAAGTCATTTCATTCCCTCTCATTTAACTTTCAAAAAGTTTCAAATTTCACTCAATTTTACACAAGCAACCACACCAGAATCAGAAAATCAATCAAAACTATTTATTTAATATAACATTCCAAAATTTAGAATTTTGGGATGTTACAACCCTGGTCTTGAGGAACAAACTCCATGACAGGACTTTGATAACCCACAAGTATAGGGGATCACAACAGTTTTCGAGGGTTAGAGTATTCAACCCAAATTTATAGATTCGGCACAAGGGGAGCCAAAGAATATTTGAAGGTATTAGCAGCTGAGTTGTCAATTCAACCACACCTGGAGATTAATTATCTGCAGCAGAGTGATCAGTAGCAAAGTAGTATGATAGTTTTGATAATAGTAGCAGCAGCAACGGTAACGGTAATAGTGATATCAGTAATTTTGTAGCAAGTGTAACACTAACGATAGCAGTAGTAACTTAGCAAGAACAATATATGATAAATTCGTAGGCATTGGATCGGTGACTTGTTGGATGATATTCATCATGAGACAGTTATAACCTAGGGCGATACGGCACTAGCCCCAGCTCATAAATATAATGTAGGCATGTATTCCGTAAATAGTCATACATGCTTATGGAAAGAACTTGCATGACATCTTTTGTCCTACCCTCCCGTGGCAGCAGGGTCCTATTGAAAACTAAGGGATATTAAGGCCTCCTTTTAATAGAGAACCGGAACAAAGCATTAACACACGGTGAATACATGAACTCCTCAAACTACGGTCATCACCAGGAGTGGTCCCGACTATTGTCACTCCGGGGTTGCCGGATCATAACACGTAGTAGGTGACTACAACTTGCAAGATCAGATCTAGAACATGGATATAATGGTGATAACATAAACGGTTCAGATCTGAAATCATGGCACCCGAGCCCAAAGTGACAAGCATTAAGCATGGCAAAGTCATAGCAACATCAATATTAGAACATAGTGGATACTAGGGATCAAGCCCTAACAAAACTAACTCGATTACATGATGAATCTCATCCAACTCATCACCGACCAGCGAGCCTACAAAGGAATTACTCACTCCCGGAGGGGGGTATCATGGAATTGGCGATGGAGAAGGGTTGGTGATGATGAAGAACGAAGATCTCCCCCTCCGGAGCCCCAAACGGACTCCAGATTTGGCCTCCCAATGAAGAACAGGAGGTGACGGCGGCTCCATCTCATGGATCGCGATAATTCTTTCTCCCTGATTTTTTTTTCTGGAATAGGATTTTATAGCATCGGTTTCAGGGTCTGCGGGGCCACCAGGTGGGGACAACCCACCTGGGCGTGCCAGGAGAGGGGGCGCGCCCTGGTGGGTTGTGCCCACCCAGGTGCCCCTTTTCGGTAGGTCTTGGCTCCAGAAATTCTTGTTTATTATATAAAAAATTCTCGTAAAGTTTCGTTCTATTCCGAGAACTTTTATTTCTCACAAAACAACACCATGGTAGATCTGTTGAAAACAATGTCAGTCCGGGGTTAGTTTCATTCAAATCATGCAAATTAGAGTCCAAAACAAGAGGAAAAGCGTTAGGAAAAGTAGATACATTGGAGACGTATCAACTCCCCCAAGCTTAAACATTTGCTTGTCCTCAAGAAATTCAATTCATAAACCGAAAGTGAAAAAGAAAAACTTTTACGAACTCTTTTGCTCTTGTTTGCATAAATAAGCTTAAACAACACCCAGGTTTTCAGCCAACATTACAACTAACCATGCCGACAATAACTCTTAAAGATTATATTAACTCATATCAATGACATAATCAGCTAGCGAGCAATAATAAGATATCTCAAACGGCAACATGTTGTCAAAACAACCATGATATAATAAGACAATTTTGGTATCTCCCTAGCCCTTTCTGAGACCGCAAAACATAAATGTAGAGCACCTCTATCAGGACCGGATTTTCGGGATATAAATTTCCCAGAAAATGGCCCTTGTGCTCACCAGCCCCAGGGTTACTGTTAGCTGATGAGGCACCAACTTGATACAGAAACTCCAAGCAAAGTACATCATATGTAGTACAAGACCATTCCGGCCTATGAGTACAGCAAAAAGGTTTCTAGTGGTTGATGGCGGAAGCGGTTTGCGGATCATCAGCGTCTATGGGACTCCATTTCCCACAGGAACAGCTGACCAGGATAACTCCTATCTTCGCGAGGCTGCTATCACCATTGCGTAGGTTTCGGGGCTGTCATCACAACGCTCCTCTCCACGCAAGAAATCTGGCCAAGACAATAGCCAGGGACAAGCCAGTGAGTACTTTGAATGTACTCACAAACATTAAGAACACAGGTATAATATAGCCACTGATAATCATGTTTTGAAATATTCTATGATCACTTCGTCAGTTATGAAACAAGGTTCATGATGCACGCAAGCAGATCATTCAAATAAAACATGAGTAAACAATCAGGGAGTAGAAATGGAAAGCACCGATCGGGTGTCTGAAGTGACGCCTCGAAAGGATAATAATATGAAGCATGCCACAGTCGGGCATCTGAGCGACACCACATAAAGGGCTTATATATAAAAATAATCACAGTGAATATCCAGGAGGTGGAACCGTCCCAGGGATACTCATTAATTTCAAATAATAGAATTGATTAGTCCACAATAATAATAATCATAATCACCATATGTCACAGGTCATAATCAATGTTCCGGTTTAGTAGTTTTTCCTCCGAAGACCGACACTAAGACCGACACTTGACCCATCCCAGACTGTAGTCCTTAACCATGGACACGGCTATTCGAATAGATATAATCTCTGCAGAGGGTGTACTCTTTACCCACGAGTAACGGATTCCTTTAGTCCATCGGAACTAATTCTGTCTACGGTCTTTTAGTCGAAAACACGCCTGACTCGCACACACCAGCTTAACTTTACTCGTGTCTGGAATCACTCACGACACCCGTTAAGCAAAACTCTAAGTGGGTAGGCTACAACCTCGCTTAGCATGGGATCAAACTTATATCGCGCGCTCTAAGGGGTGCCCCCCTCTCGGTCCCAACCGGAAACACCCATGCCCCCGGACCAGGTGGCATGCCTACCGAATGCAGCCGGTATCTTCCACCATGGCCTCTCTGCACGGTGTGTGCTAGGGCAAGGGTTGACAACTTACTGAACCGTACCCTACCTATGGCAGGGACAAGTGGCAGCACGAAACAAGTATGGGGGTTACTGGAACAAGACTCGATCTACGGCCGACTCAGGAGGTTTAAGCATTCCTGCATGGTTAGCTCAAGAATTATATTTCACATCCATCAGACAGAACCACCACTCATCATACCTCCCCATGCCCCACCGGTCATAATCGTCTCGACGAGGGACAAGCTCGTGTCTACCCAAGACAGAGGCTTTCCCGGATCCTTCCCGGTAGGCATGAGAGGCATATGAGGGGGCACTTCTATCACAAACATATCAAACGCCAACAGCATGAAATCATCAATATGCATTATGATCATATCATCGCATAGAATAACGAAATCTCCGAGACAAGATGGGGTTGCAACCGTATCAACAACGCAAGACAATATTATGCCAGGGTTCAGAATGCTTGCCTTCCAGGTGTGGAGAGGTGAGGTGCCCTCCAAAACTTTTGCAAGTTATAATCTCCCCTCCAAATTCCTATTTAAAAGAAATATTCAAATAACGCATACTTTAAAAACAGTACAAAAAGTTGTCCTAATTATTTTTGAAATAAATCTTAAAATAAACTAGGTGAAATTTTAGAGAGGTAGGAAAAAGAATCAATCCATTTGGAGTTTTATTTAAAAAGATATAGCCAGTCAAAGCTTCAGTCAAACTCTGTTTTTTAAAATAAAACAGAAAAAGAAAACGTTTCAAATACGAATACGCTCTCGGGTAGAGAAAACGTACTTTAGGTTTTGCGCTTCCACTTAAAACACGTGGAGGCGGGGCTGGGTCACTGACAGTGGGTCCCTTGGGCCCACTGGTTAGGTTTGACCAGTCGTCCCCCGCCTTCGCTCTCCTTTGGCCGAACGGAGGCGGAGCTCCGGCGATCCTCGCCGGCGAACGGTGGCTCCTCGAGGGCATCCGAGGGCAGGGATGGATCCACCAGCCCAAGGCGGTCCTCCCGGTGGTCGACTGGCCGGCGGAGACGGAGGGAGTCGCCGGCGGCGAGCTCCGCGGCGGAGGAAGCTTCGGGTGAATTTGGGGTTCTGGGCTGCGGTGGTTCTGGGTTGCGTTTGAGGGGTTGGGCAGCTCTGCGAGGTCGAGGGTAGAAGGATGGAAGCACGGGAGGGGTTTGGGGGCCTCGGTCTTGGCCGGATTTCACCGGAGCGTGGCGGCGGCCGAACCCGTCGGAGGTGAGGAAGACGACCTCCTCCCGTCGTTCTCTGGCTATGGGGGGCTCTAGAGAGGTGGTAAGAGGTTGCTTGAGGGCCTGGACGAGCTCGAGGGCTCCTTATATAGCGTAGCCATGTCGGTTCGCGGCGGTCGTGGATAGTATCGCCGACGACCGCCATTCTGTAGTAGCAGGGGGATGTGGCGGCGACGAGCGCTTGCGGACAAGCTTGCGGATAAGCTTGAGCTGCTTCAGGGGGCAGCTGGCGAGCGAGGGTGGCTCGGGCGGCGCCGTCCGCGGTAGAGGCTGCTATGGCCAGCCGCTAGTTGCCGTGGCCGACCTGACGGCGACGTTGTAGGGCTCCAGGGGCTGGCTTGGAGGGTTCCGACGTGTGGACGAGGGCGAGCGTGGCTCTGCAGGCGAGCAAGGGCCAGGGGCGCAACGCGGCGGCTCGGGCGCACGGACGTGCAAAACGCATGCTCTGGGCGCGCCCAGCGCACGCATGCTATGTGTTCGATGCAATGCCAGGGCATGCTAGAGGTCTTCGGTGAGGTTGGGATTTAACAGATCTAGGTTAGAGTCATATAGGGGCTTAGTGGACATGTTAGTTTGTCCAGAGGTGCAAGGTCACAATGCAAAGACAAAAATCATGTCAAAGCTGTCCATGCACTCAAGGTGTTTGACAGAATGCCAATGGCATCTAGGAAACTCTTGGGGTGGCCCAAATCTCCAGATCATAGTCTCTTTAGATGTAGGAGAGGATGGCAAGGTTAGTTGGTCAAATCTAGAAACTTGCTAGTTCAAGTTTTGCAAAACTTCAGTTCTGGACAGAAGGTAAATGGCATTGTTTCATGAACCAAAAATGCTCCAATGAGTCCAACCTCCTGGACTTAAGGGTTTTGTGGGATGGTTTATAAGCAGGAGAAAGCACATGGTCACTAGAGCAAAAATAATTAGGGTTGCAGTAGAAAATGCCAAGCGAGGCCGGAATGAAGATGAGGATGATTCACTCAAAAATTTCAAAGAACATCACTGGGCTTTTGCATAAAGTTGAATTATAAGCATCTACTGACCTCTCCAAGTTTTTGGTGGAAATATTAATGCAGTATTTAAATAGGTTGTAGTGCAAAATTGCCAACTGGACCAGATTTGAAAACATGGGGTAGAGC
This sequence comes from Triticum urartu, assembly GCF_003073215.2. Taxonomy (NCBI): domain Eukaryota; kingdom Viridiplantae; phylum Streptophyta; class Magnoliopsida; order Poales; family Poaceae; genus Triticum; species Triticum urartu. The sequence continues at coordinate 395,963,029 of NC_053026.1, read as the reverse complement.
TCAAAATATCCAATAAGTGAAATATATTTTTGCATAAAAGTGATTTAAAAACATCACATGACATCCCCAAATTTTGGTTGAAATTTTAAATAAACTTATAAAAGGGTTGTAGTTCAAATGGGACCCTAAAACCATGGGAAACCATTTTTAAAGAAATAAAGATCAGGGGAGAATAATAATATAATTAAATCCACTAACAAAGGAAATGTTTTTTTCTAGAGAGGGTTCATAAGTCCAACAACACATTTGGAAAGTTTCCACTTGGTAGAAACTCCACAATATCAAAGAAAAGAATGGTTCTGAAATCAAAGGAAATCCAGAAAATGAAAATTTTAATTACCTGGCAAACTTTTTAATAAACAAAACATGTTCAAATTTTTGGGGTGTTACAACCTCCAAAGTTCAAGCAGCTACTAAACATTGTAATGTTCGGGAACGTAGTATTTCAAAAAATTTACCTACGATCATGCAAGATCTATCTAGGAGAAACATAGCAACGAGCGGGGAGGGTGTGTCCACGTACCCTCATAGACCAAAAGTTGAAGCATTAGGTTAACGCGGTTGATGTAGTCGAACGTCTTCGTGATCCAACCGATCAAGTACCGAATGTACGACACCTCCGAGTTCTACACACGTTCAGCTCGATGATTGTGACGCCCCAAGACCGGCGCTCCAGATGCCTTCCATGGATTCTGAGATTCGTCGTGTGATTTGTTTGGTTTGTTGCATTCATCTTTGCATCATGTGCATTGCATCATGTAACCTTGCACCCCTTTTTAAAACCCAGCTAAATAAATTGCATAGATCTTTCGATCTATTTAAACCGAGGGAATTCACATGGTGAGTTCTCTTTATAACATATCCTCCCAATATTTAGGGAGCTATATTAAACGATTCCATCGAATTGGAATCACCCATAAACGCACATGCAATTTAATTCCATGCCTTTTCTATCTCATTTCTTGATCCCAAACTTTGTCGATAATTATTTCTCCATTTACCAAGGCTCCTCCTAAATTCTCAATATTTTGGACCTATCAAATACCCACTTATTTCTCACACTCATTTGAACTAAATTCAAATGAGTTTGAATTCAACTTCACGCCCATGCTCACTTCTATTTTCTTGGGTCAAACTCATTTTTGTGAGACCAGGAAAATAATCCCATGCCCAAATTCTATCTCTACCTTCCTTTCTTCTCATTTTTCTTCTATGACATTTTTGTTTTGGGGAAAAAGAAGAAGAAGGAGAGCAGCCGCAGCTCGGCCAGCTCGCAGCAGCCGGCCGAGGCCACCGTTGCCTCCCTAAGCCCAATAGGCCACCCACAGCCAAGCCGACCCTGTTGGGGAACGTAGCAGAAATTCAAAATTTTCTACGCATCACCAAGATCAATCTATGGAGTAATCTAGCAACGAGGGGAAGGAGAGTGCATACACATACCCTTGTAGATCGCTAAGCGGAAGCGTTCAAGTGAACGGGGTTGATGGAGTCGTACTCGTCGTGATCCAAATCACCGATGATCCTAGTGCCGAACGGACGGCACCTCCGTGTTCAACACACGTACAGCCCGGTGACGTCTCCTACGCCTTGATCCAGCAAGGGGAGAAGGACAAGTTGGGGAAGACTCCATCCAGCAGCAGCACGACGGCGTGGTGCTGGTGGATGAGCGCGGGACTCCAGCAGGGCTTCGCCAAGCACTACGAGAGACGAGGAGGGAGAGGGGTAGGGCTGCGCCAACAGGGAGAGCAAATCACATGTGTTGGGCAGCCCCAAACCTCAAGTATATATATGGGAGGGGAGGGGCTGTGCCCCCACCTAGGGTTCCCTCCCTAGGGGCGGCGGCAGCCCCCAGATCCCATCTGGGAGGCGGCCAAGGGGGAGAGAGAGGGGGCGCACCTAGGGTGGGCCTTAGGGCCCATCTGCGCCTAGGGTTTGCCCCCTCTCCTCTTGAGGACGCCTTGGGCCTTGTTGGGAGGCGCCCCAGCCCACATAGGGGCTGGTCCCTTCCCACTATTGGCCCATGTAGGCCTCCGGGGCTGGTGGCCCCACCTGGTGGACCCCCGGACCCCTCCGGTGGTCCCGGTACACTACTGGTGATGCCCGGAACACTTTCGGTGGCCAAAACCATACTTCCTATATATCAATCTTTACCTCCGGACCATTCCGGAACTCCTCGTGACGTCCGGGATCTCATCCGGGACTCCGAACAACATTTGGTAACCGCGTACATACTTTCCCTATAACCCTAGCATCATCGAACCTTAAGTGTGTAGACCCTACGGGTTCGGGAAACATGCAGACATGACCGAGACACCTCTCCGGTCAATAACCAACAGCGGGATCTGGATACCCATGTTGGCTCCCACATGCTCCATGTTGATCTCATCGGATGAACCACGATGTCAAGGACTTAATCAATCCTGTATACAATTCCCTTTGTCTAGCGGTACGATACTTGCCCGAGATTCGATCGTCGGTATCCCGATACCTTGTTCAATCTCGTTACCAGCAAGTCTCTTTACTCATTCCGTAACACATCATCCCATGATCAACTCCTTGATCACATTGTGCACATTATGATGATGTCCTACCGAGTGGGCCCAGAGATACCTCTTCGTTTACACGGAGTGACAAATCCCAGTCTCGATTCGTGCCAACCCAACAGACACTTTCGGAGATACCTGTAGTGTACCTTTATAGCCACCCAGTTACGTTGTGACGTTTGGCACACCCAAAGCACTCCTACGGTATTCGGGAGTTGCACAATCTCATGGTCTAAGGAAATGATACTTGACATTAGAAAAGCTTCAGCATACGAACTACATGATCTTGTGCTAGGCTTAGGATTGGGTCTTGTCCATCACATCATTCTCCTAATGATGTGATCTGTTATCAACGACATCCAATGTCCATGGTCAGGAAACCGTAACCATCTATTGATCAACGAGCTAGTCAACTAGAGGCTTACTAGGGACATGGTGTTGTCTATGTATCCACACATGTATCTGAGTTTCCTATCAATACAATTCCAGCATGGATAATAAACAATTATCATGAACAAGGAAATATAATAATAACCAATTTATTATTGCCTCTAGGGCATATTTCCAACAGACCCATCAAGGCCAAGGCCTAGCCGACCACCCTCTCTTCTTAACACTAGCCGCAAGGAAGAGCTCTGCTCGATCCCCATCTCCCCTCGACCCGATCCCCTCTTCCTCGATCCGCCGTCCGAGAGAGAGAGAGAGAGCAGTTTGAGCGCCTTGGCCACCCCGATGTGAACCGTCGCCCGACCCCGCCAGACTCCGGTCGCCGGAGACCAGCTGTGAGCACGCCTTCCTCGCCTTCCCCTGCTTCTTCCTCCCGCGCGTCGCGCCCGATCCCCATGGCCGCGCCTCCCTGTCACCACTTCTGCTCCGTGCTACGCCTCCAAGCCGAGCTCTCCGCCCCTATCGCTGAGCTTGGCCGGCCTCAGCCATGGTGCTCCGCCGCACCTTGATTCGACCGCTGCTGCCTCCCACAATAGAGCCGCCATCCTGCCATCCCGCACCGCCCGTGCCTTGGCCACCTTCTCCATCGGCGACCTCTGCACCACCGAAGTTCCTCTCCGCGAGCACCTCCTCCTCATCCCATCCACGTCCTCCTCGTCCATTCATGCCCAACTCCATAGCCTCGCATGCTTGCTGTCCGCCACTCCTGCTGCTGCCTCCAGGCTGCTCTCCCCATCCATCACAAGCTTTGCCCGGCTCCTATTCGACCCTCGTTGAACCGCCAAGACGCAGCCTCGACTCGGAGCCACCCATCCTCTGGAAACCGCATATGTGCAGCACCACCAAGTTTTGCCTCTGTACACCCGTGTGGTGTTGACCGTGGATGCGAACGACCCCAGATTCAAACTATCGCCAAGATCAAGACCGCAAGCGCCAAGTACCAGGATGGCCCTCGAAGAGTTCGGATTCGACAAGTCTGATGACACTCTTGTACAACTACGTTGCCGAGACTGGCAAGACCGACTACACGAAACTGCCAAGTACCTCTACGCACGGATGCGTCAAGGCCGTCCCAGATATCGCCAAGTACCACGACAATATAAGTACAACTACCTTCGATGCGCATTTCGCCAAGTACCTCTCGGATCCGACAAGTACCCTGATGACGTGTGTACCACTACCGTCGACCCTCGAAGACCCCGTGGACATCAAGTTCCTCACTACGACCCCGAGCATCTGCCGATTGTGTACGACTATGAAACGTGAACCACTACTTCCACTACCGTCGCCATGTGCCACAACTTCCACGATGACCATCCCGAGAACGTCTACTTCCTCTATGTCACACCGAACTTGATCCGTTTCGATGATGCACGCTTCGAAGGTATAACCGCCGAGACGACGCCCGTGAATGAATGCATGTGTGTTGTATGAGATGCTTGTGTTTGCACCATGTACGAGTTGTCATTGCATGTTCCTCCTCGTTTTCCATGCTGTCGACCCGTGGGAACCCGGTAACCGGGATCACCCCCATCATCTCTTGCGTGTTCCACACATCCGCACACTTGTCATTTGCATCGGTATCTCAATCGATTTACCAGAACCAATATGTTGCTGTGGCACCCTTTTTCGTTCTGCCATGGTGACCAAATGCTTCATAACTTGCTCTTGTCAACATTTTCATAAAATTGCGTAAAAACTTGTATATGTCATCCGCATCATGATAACAACATTTAAAATGTTTAAAATTGTGTTTGCATTAAATTGTTAAATGACCTGTGGGGAATTACTGGAATTTTTGTCTGATATTTTCGGCCTCATTTAAACTTGCCTAAATAGTTAGTTTAATTATGCTTCATCTCTTGCCATGTTTAACAACATTTAATATTGTTGAGTAGCTTAAACGAGAGCAAATTAAATAATTGAATGTGGTGTTTTGTCAATATGCAACTCGTTGCATATTGAGCTCTACTTAATTTGTAGTATTGTTTGTTGCACTTTGTCATGTCATGCCTCATTAAATTGGACATGCATCATACTTGGTTGTGCATCATACCATGTTTATGTGATGGTTGTTTACCATGTTGTTTCCTTCTTTCTGTTGTTGCTTCTTCTTGGTAGTTCCGGTAATGTTGCGAGTGTGAGGACTCGTTCGTCTATGCCCGTTCGTCTTCTTCATGGACTCGGTCTTCTTCCTAGCGGGATTTCAGGCAAGATGACCGTCACCTAGGATATCACTACTATCTTTGCTATGCTAGTCGTCTCGATGCTATCGCTATGTCGCGCTACCTACCACCTGTTTATCAAGCTTCCCACATTGCCATGAAACAACCTCTAACCTTTTTCCACCATCCTAGCAAACCGTTGTTGCTCATCCCCTCTTATAGCATTGCAAGTTGCAGGTGCAGTTGCAGTTGTTCCATGTTGGGACATGCATATCATGGGATATCACAATATCTCTTATTTAATTAATTCATCTATATACTTGGTAAAGGGTGGAAGGCTTAGCCTTTTGCTTGGTGTTTTGTTCCACTCTTGCCGCCTTAGTTTCTGTCATACCAGTGTTATGTTCCTTGATTTTTGCGTCCCTAACACGGTGAGGGTTTATGGTCCCCTCTTGACAGTTCGCTTTGAATAAAACTCTTCCAGCAAGGCCCAACATTGGTTTTTAACATTTTCCCAACCTAATAACTAAACATGATAATAAATTTGACGCATAGGGAGTTAGCGCTACCCGAGGTTCGTTATTCAACATAATGCAGGGGGCAGTGCTGATGGTGTTGGTCCCAAACGGGCCGCCTACGGGGCCACCTTGGGGAAACTCGAGGGATGGTTTTACTCGTAGCTTGTCCCATCCGGTTGTGGCCTGAGACGAGATACGCGCGGCTACTATCAGGGTGTCAGCACGCCGGGAGGTCTTGCTGGACTTGTTTTACCATTGTCGAAATGTCTTGTGCATCGGGATTCCGAGTCTGATCGGAGGGTCCCGAGATGGAGGATTGTCTCCACGGATCGTGAGCTTGTCATGGGCTAAGTTGGGACACCCCTGCAGGGTTTAAACTTTCGAGAGTCGTGCCTGCGGTTATATGGTAGATGGGAATTTATTATTATCCTGTTGTAGAGGACTTGAACTAAACTCAATTAAAATACACCTACCGCGTGCGTAACTGTGACTGTGTATTTTCGGGTGCGTTTGAGAAGAGAACACGGTTTGGTTATGCTTGAACGTAAGTAGTTCAGGATCACTTCTTGACCATTACTATTTTGCGATCGTTGTGTAGTTTCTCATCTTACTCTGGTACTCGTAAGTTAGCCACCATACACTGCTTAGTCGCTTGCTGCAACCTCACCACTTATCCATTCCATACCCATTAAGCTTTGCTAGTCTTGATACCCATGGTAATGTGTAACATCCCAAATTTTTAATTTGGAATGTTATACATTAGATCATCATTGCATATCATATTTTATTTTGCATTTTGGTTGATCCTAGAAATTCTACGCAACTCAATGACCCATGGAGAGAGTTGGGGATTTCGTTATTTTCATGTTTGAGTTTTCTCAAATTTTGAGAATAGGATCATTTGATTTTATTTATTTTATCATCAATTATTTCTATTACAAAAATATGAGAGAGGGAATAAAATGACTTTCGCAAAATAAAGAAATATTGAGGATTTCATAATAAAATCAAATAAGATTTTATTTCAGAGTTTTTCGGTGTTTTATTTGAATTTAGGAAAAATGTGCGTTTTTCAAAATTGCATTTAGGTCCCAAATAAATGTTCACCTTGTGCGGCTTGATTTTAGAAGCCCGTGAAAATTTATTTCGGAATTTTTGGAGTCCATTTAGTATTTCTTTTTTATTTTTCTTCTGCGCATAATATTTAAAAAAACGAACCGACCTACGGGCCGTGTCTAACCGGACTCCGGCCCAAGTCACCCTTTATAAGCCGGGGGAGGCCCAGCCCCGGGGAAACCCTAGCCCCAGCCGCCCGACCCCGCCCCAGCCGCCCGCCGCCCCGCCAAGCACCGCCGCCGTTGATTACGCCACCCGAGGTTCATCGCGCCTCGAAATCCGTGTCGTTGTTTTTTTTAAAACCGGTCGGTTTTCGTCGGTTTATTTTTTTAGATTCGGTTTTTTTAAATAGATCGGTTTTTCCGGTTTATTTAATTAGCGAGCGTTCGTCCGTTCGTTCGTTGTAGCGAACGTTCGTTGTTTTTCTTTTTCTCGGATTTAATCCATGATTTTTCTGATCGCGATTCCTGATCCGATTTTCGTTTTAGTATAACTTTTCGCTCGTTTATTGGAATCAGGCGATTCAAGCGCCTAGAGTTTCGTCTCGAAACCCTCTATGCGTTTAACCGACTTAAACAAGATTTTGCTACTATAAAAATTGCCTTAGATCCAGATTAGTAGAACGAAGTTGTTTTCTTTCGCCGTTTGACTTTCGTTGCTTCGTTTGATTTGATTTCTTTTTGCCAACCGGAGTTCTTAAGTTGAACCTTATGGTTAGATCTCTTATTTGAGTTTTACCTGTGCATTAGATGAGTACTTATTGTATGCTTGTTTGTTTGTCTGCGATAGAATACCCGGAGTGCGCCACCTGTTACTTCGAATCGTTAGGTTTCCCGGATCATCAGCAAGGCAAGTAACACTTTGATCATACATTTTCTACTACCCAGTTTTATTGCATTAGATCAAATCCTCACACATTGCATGATTAGGATTCTAATTAAATTGTGGGATGGGAAGTAGTTGAGGTAGTACCTATTACCTGTTCATTATCAAACCTTTGGGAGTTACTTCTACGTTTGCTTATTATGCCATGCTATGCTAGTAGACGTGGATTGGGTGAGTGATATCCATGACAGATGTGAGTTTTGTTAATTAATGGTTTATCTAAGGTGGCAACTTAAACACACATCTGGGTGGATTGAGGCACCTGGGTATTCCAGGACTTGCCTGTTTTCTTTTGGACCGCCACCCAGGTTCAAAGGTATCATGAGACTATTCATACTAGAAACTTCCATGTGCAGCCACAAGCTATTATGGGCTCTAGCATAGTTGACTAAGTTGTGCAAACTCTTACAGTGGTAGACTAGCAGATGTAGGGGATGTAGGTGGTACGGTCTACCCAATCGTAAGGTGCTAGCGCTTCTGAAAGACTATGTCTCGGTCATCCGTCTTCTCAAACACCTTGTAGTGCGAGAAACCAAACGGAGGCGATCGAGTCTTGTGGGGAAAAGTGCGCAAACCTCTGCAGAGTGTAATAAACTAATCATGGTTAGCCGTGTCCCCGGTTATGGACATCTTGAGTATCTAGTACCTGGATTTTCATGTGAATCTCAACATGTTACTCTAAATTAATTTTGTTGGGTTATGTTTAATGATGATGCTTAATTGGGATTGAGAATGCTGTCAACCATTCTCAATGTTTAACAACCACCATGATAGTTAAACAAATTTATTCCTTTGAAGTTGTGAAAAATTGGCTTTACGCAAAACTGTAACCACAGAGCTTTTCCACCAGCCAAATATGCATATAGTATAGCTGTTTCATTCCATTACTCTCTATGTGTTACATTGCCAGCATATTCCATGTGCTAACCCGTTTCGGGCTGCAACGTTAATGTTGCAGACTTTTCAGACGATGATTAAGGAGTTTTTAGGTCGTGGTTCTATACTCAGTGATGCCGTTGGAGTTGATGGACTCACTTATCTTCCAAGCCTTCCGCTGTTATCGTATTTAGATGGCCTTAAGCCATATTTATTGTAATAAGTTCTCTTTTGAGACACTCGATGTAATAAGTGTGTGATTGCTACTCTGCTACAAATCCTCCGAGTACTGTGTGGTGTCGGCATTACTGATCCAGGGATGACACCGGAGCACAGAGATCAGACTGTTTGAGGTCTGGTCGCTACATAATGGGATAGCTGAGTCCTCGTGGCTCACAGATTACTACAACAATAGTTGAACGTACAGGTAAAGCGTTGATCTGACGCGAGTGTGATGCTTGCTTGTTTGGAGTTCCTCTTCTTCTTCTTCTTCTTCTTCTTCTTCTTCTTCGGTCAAGGGATAGGTTCCAGGTCGGGAGCCTGGGAATAGTAGGGTGGATGCCGTTCTTCTTTTCGTTTGTTTTCATCCATAGTCGGATCCTGCTCTTCTGTATGATGATTGCTATGTATTGATGAACTGATGTATTCATGTTGTAGCTTGTGGCGAGTGTAAGCCTTTACCTTGTATTCTCATCTATTCAGTACATGGTATGTTGTAATGATATCCACCTTGCTATGCGCTCGAAATGCGATTGTGCCCCAATCATGAGTTCATCACGTGATTGGAATAGAATCGCATCTTGGGCGCTACAGTGACGTCCCTAAAACTCTTGATCCAATAGAGGGTAGAGGGAGAGTTTCGTCAGCACGACGACGTGGTGACGGTGATGGTGATGTCATTTGCGCAGGGCGTCGCCTAAGCACTATGATGCTATGACCGGAGGAGCAAACTATGGAGAGAGACGCCGCACGCAGCTTAGGAAATTATTGTGTCTCCAAGGGGTGCCCTACCCACTTATATAAAGGAGGGAGAGGGAGGAGGCCGGCCATAGGGGGCGCGCCATAAGGGGGGAGTCCTACTAGGACTCCTAGTCCTAGTAGGATTCGCCCCCTTCTTTTCCTTCTCATGGAGGGGGAAAGGAGAGGGAGTAGGAGAAGGAAAGGGGGGTGGTGACCCCTTCCCTAGTCCAATTTGGCCTCATCCCTTGTGGGGGCGCACCAGCCCCTTGTGGTCTGGTTAGCCTCCCTCCTATGGCCCATATCTTTCACCGGGGGGTTCCGGTAACCCCTCCGGTACGCTGGGGTTGTACCCGATATACTTTGGAACCCTTCTGGTGTCCGAATACTACCTTCCAATATATCAATCTTTACCTCTCAACCATTTCGAGACTCCTCGTCATGTCCGTGATCTCATCCTGGACTCTGAACTAATGTCAGTCACCAAAACACATAACTCATAATACAAATCGTCATCGAACATTCAGCGTGCGGACCCTACGGGTTCGAGAACTATGTAGACATGACCGAGATACATCTCCGATCAATAACCAATAGAGGAACCTCGATGCTCATGTTGGTTCCTACATATTCTACGAAGATCTTTATCGGTCAAACCACAATAACAACATACATTATTCCCTTTGTCATCGGTATGTTACTTGCCTGAGATTTGATCATCGGTATCATCATACCTATTTCAATCTCGTTACCGACAAGTCTCTTTACTCGTTCCGTAATGCATCATCCTGTAACTAACTCATTAGTCACATTGCTTGCAAGGCTTATAGTGATGAGCATTACCAAGACCAGAGATACCTCTCCGATACTTGGAGTGACAAATCCTAATCTTGATCTATGCCAACGCAACAAACACCTTCGGAGACACCTGTAGGGAATCTTTATAATCACCTAGTTACGTTGTGATGTTTGATAGCACACAAGGTGTTCCTCCGGTATTAGGGAGCTGCATAATCTCATGGTCAGAGGAACATGTATAAGTCATGAAGAAAGCAATAGCAATAAAACTTAACGATCATTATGCTAAGCTAACAGATGGGTCTTGTCCATCACATCGTTCTCCTAATGATGTGATCCCGTTCATCAAATGACAACACATGTCTATGGTTAGGAAACTTAACCATCTTTGATTAATGAGCTAGTCAAGTAGAGGCATACTAGGGACACTTTGTTTTGTCTATGTATTCACACATGTATCAAGTTTCCGGTTAATACAATTCTAGCATGAATAATAAACATTTACCATGATATAAGGAAATATAAATAACAACTTTATTATTGCCTCTAGGGCATATTTCCTTCATGTAATTCATGGTAGAAAAGATCCAGCCATGATGCACCCAACATTAGCTACACACAATGCATAAGTCATGACAGCAGTGCTCTGAGGTTCTAGGCATATCAAGGGGCTATGGAGATGCCCATCAATAGATATCAATGTGAGTGAGTAGGGATTGACATGCAACGGATGCACTAGAGCTATAAGTGTATGTAAGCTCAACAAAAGAAATTAAGTGGGTGTGCATCCAACTCGCTTGCTCACGAAGACCTAGGGCATTTTGAGGAAGCCCATCATTGGAATATACAATCCAAGTTCTATAATGAAAAACTCCCACTAGTATATGAAAGTGACAAAATAGGAGACTCTATCATGAAGATCATGGTGCTACTTTGAAGCACAAGTGTGGAAAAAGGATAGTAGCATTGCCCCGTATCTCTTTTTCTTTCATTATTTTATTTGGGCCTTTTTTTTCTCTCTTTTTTATGGCCTCTTTTTTTCGTCCAGAATCTCATCCCGACTTGTGGGGGAATCATAGTCTTCGTCATCCTTTCTTCACATGGGACAATGCTCTAATAATGATGATCATCACACTTTTATTTACTTACAACTCAAGAATTACAAATCGATACTTAGAACAAAATATGACTCTATGTGAATGGCTCCGGCGGTGTACCGGGATGTGCAATGAAGCAAGAGTGACATGTATGAAGCAATTATGAACGGTGGCTTTGCCACAAATATGATGTCAACTACATGATCATGCAAATCAATATGACAATGATGAAGCGTGTCATAAATAACGGAACCGTGGAAAGTTGCATGTCAATATATCTCGGAATGGCTATGGAAATGCCATAATAGGTAGGTATGGTGGCTGTTTTGAGGAAGGTATATGGTGGGTTTATGGTACCGGCGAAAGTTGCGGTACTAGAGAGGCTAGCAATGGTGGAAGGGTGAGAGTGTGTATAATCCATGGACTCAACATTAGTCATAAAGAACTCACATACTTATTGCAAAAATCTATTAGTTATCGAAACAAAGTACTATGCGCATGCTCCTAGGGGGATAGATTGGTAGGAAAAGACCATCGCTCGTCCCCGACCGCCACTCATAAGGAAGACAATCAATAAATAAATCATGCTCTGACTTCATCACATAACGGTTCACCATACGTGCATGCTACGGGAATCACAAACTTTAACACAAGTATCTCTCAAATTCACAACTACTCAACTAGCATGACTCTAATATCACCATCTTCATATCTCAAAACAATCATAAGGAATCAAACTTCTCATAGTATTCAATGCACTTTATATGAAAGTTTTTATTATACCCATCTTGGATGCCTATCATATTAGGACTAATTTCATAACCAAAGCAAATTACCATGTTGTTCTAAAGGAATCTCAAAATAATATAAGTGAAGCATGAGATTCAATAATTTCTATAAAATAAAACCACCGCCGTGCTCTAAAAAGATATAAGTGAAGCACTAGAGCAAAATTTTCTAGCTCAAAAGATATAAGTGAAGCACATAGAGTATTCTAATAAATTCCGATTCATGTGTGTCTCTCCCAAAAGGTGTGTACAGCAAAGATGATTGTGGTAACTAAAAAGCAAAGACTCAAATCATACAAGACGCTCCAAGCAAAACACATATCATGTGGTGAATCAAAATATAGCCTCAAGTAAAGTTACTGATAGATGAAGACGAAAGAGGGGATGCCTTCCGGGGCATCCCCAAGCTTAGGATTTTGGTTGTCCTTGAATTTTACCTTGGGGTGCCTTGGGAATACCCAAGCTTAGGCTCTTTCCGCTCCTTATTCCAAAATCCATCAAATCTTTACCCAAAAACTTGAAAACTTCACAACACAAAACTCAACAGAAAATCTCATGAGCTCCGTTAGTATAAGAAAACAAACCACCACTTTAAGGTACTGTAATCAACTCATCCTTTATTTATATTGGTGTTAAACCTACTGTATTCAAACTTCTCTATGGCTCATACCCCCCGATACTAGCCATAGATTCATCAAAATAAGCAAACAGCACACACAAAAATAGAATATATCAAAAACAGAACAGTCTGTAGCAATCTGGAAGTATCAAATACTTCTGTAACTCCAAAAATCCTGATAAATTAGGCATCCTAAATAATTTGTATATTGATCTACTCCAGTTGGAATTGGTATTTTATCGCTCTATGGTGAAAAAATGAAAATTATTCTCGTGAGTGCATACTTTCTGTTTTTTACATCAAGATCAAATAACAATCACCCAAGAAGATCCTAAAGGCTTTACTTGGCACAACCACTAACTAAAACATAAAAAACACAATCACAACAGAGGATAGATGATTTATTTATTACTAAACAGGAACAAAAAGTAAGGAACAAAAAAAATTGGGTTGCCTCCCAACAAGCGCTATCGTTTAACACCCTAGCTAGGCATAAAAACAAGGATAGATCTAGGTATTGTCATCTTTGGTATGCAATCCATATGTGCCTCTCATAATAGATTCATAAGGTAATTTAATTTTATTTCCAGGAAATTGTTCCATGCCTTTCCTTAACGGAAATTGAAATCTAATATTTCCTTCTTTCATGTCAATAATTGCACCAATCGTTCTAAGGAAAGGTCTACCAAGAATAATAGGACATGTAGGATTGCAATCTATATCAAGAACAACGAAACCTACGGGCGCATAATTCCTATTTGCAACAATGAGAACATCATTAATCTTTCCCATAGGTTTCTTAATGGTAGAATCCGTGATATGCAAATTTAAAGAACAATCATCAAATTCACGGAAACCTAACACATCACATAAAATTTTTGGAATCGTGGAAACACTAGCACCCAAGTCACATAAAGCATAACATTCATGATCTTTAATATTAATTTTAATAGTAGGTCCCCACTCATCATAAAGTTTTCTAGGGATAGAAACTTCCAATTCAAATTTTTCTTCATAAGATTGCATTAAAGCATCAACAATATGTTTAGTAAAAGCTTTATTTTGATCATAAGCATGAGGAGAATTTAGCACGGATTGCAACAAGGAAATACAATCTATCAAAGAGCAATTATCATAATTAAATTACGTGAAATCCAAAATAGTGGGTTCATTGCTATGTAAAGTTTTGACCTCTTCAATCCCACTTTTACCAATTTTTGCATCAAGATCTAAAAACTCCGAATCATTGGGACGCCTTTTAACTAAAGTTGACTCATCTCCAGTCCCATCTTTAACAAGATTCATATTAGCAAACAAAGATTTAATAGGAGACACACCAATCACTTTTAGATCTTCATCTTTATTATCCTCTAGTTCTTCCAGTTTAGCGGCCATCTTGTTAACTAAGGTGGCTTGCTTATCCGAAATTTGGCCTACTAAATTTTCAAGATGGGCAAACTGAGATTTCAAACCATAAAATTCCTTAGACATATCATCAAGCTCTTTATTCATGTACTCCATAAAACCTTTTTGTTCTTTAAGATTGTTTATGAAGAAATTGTTATGCTCAAGTTGCAAAGACATAAAGCTTCTAACGTTGTTCTCAATTTCTTCCAACATTCTAAGGTTGGGATCAACGCTTTTAGGCAAGGCCATTAGGGCAAGCAGACACACAAGAGACAAGTGAAAGAAGGCAAACGGAAAAAGGGTGAACGGAAAAGAGGCGAATAATACGGCAAGGGTGAAGTGGGGGAGAGGCAAATGGAAAATAATGTAATGCGAGGGATAAGAGTTTGTGATGGGTACTTGGTATGTCTTGACTTGAGTGTAGATCTCCCCGGCAACGGCGCCAGAAATCATTCTTGCTACCTCTTGAGCATGCGTTGGTTTTCCCTTGAAGAGGAAAGGATGATGCAGCAAAGTAGAGTAAGTATTTCCCTTAGTTTTTGAGAACCAAGGTATCAATCAAGTAGGAGACTACACGCAAGTCGCCCAGTACCTACACAAACAAATAAGAACCTTGCAACCAACGCAATAAAGGGGTTGTCAATCCCTTCACGGCCTCTTGCAAAAGTGAGATCTGATAAAGATAATAAGATAAATATTTTTGGTATTTTTGTATAAATTGGAAATAAAGATTGCAAAATAAATAGTAAACTAGAATTGTAGATCGGAAACTTATATGATGTAAAGTAGACCCGGGGGCCATAGGTTTCACTAGTGGCTTCTCTCAAGACATCATATATTACGGTGGGTGAACAAATTACTGTCGAGCAATTGATAGAAAAGCGCATAGTTATGATGATATCTAGGCATGATCATGAACATAGGCATCACGTCCGTGTCAAGTAGACCGAAACAATTCTGCATCTACTACTATTACTCCACACATCGACCGCTATCCAGCATGCATCTAGAGTATTAAGTTCATAAGAACAGAGTAACGCATTAGGCAAGATGACATGATGTGGAGGGATAAACTCAAGCAATATGATATAAACCCCATCTTTTTATCATCGATGGAAACAATAGAATACGGGCCATGCTGCCCCTGCTATCACTGGGAAAGGACACCGCAAGATTGAACCCAAAGCTAAGCACTTCTCCCATTGCAAGAAAAATCAATCTAGTAGGCCAAACCAAACTAATAATTCGAAGAGACTTGCAAAGATATCAAATCATGCATATATGAATTCAGAGAAGAATCAAATATTGTTCATAGATAATCTTAATCAGAAACCCACAATTCATTGGATCTCGGCAAACACACCACAAAAAGAATTACATCGAATAGATATCCAAGAACATCGAGGAGAACTTTGTATTGAGATCCAAAGAGAGAGAAGAAGCCATCTAGCTAATAATAATGGACCTGAAGGTCTGTGGTAAACTACTCACACATAATCGGAGAGGCTATGGTGTTGATGTAGAAGCCCTCCATGATCGAATCCCCCTTCAGCAGATCACCGGAAAAGGTCCCCAGATGGTATCTCATGGGTACAGAAGGTTGCGGTGGTGGAAAAGTGGTTTCGTGGCTCCCCCGGATGTTTTCAGGGTATAAGAGTATATATAGGCGAAGGATGTAGGTCGGTGGAGCTACGAGGGGCCCACGAGGGTGGGGGCGCGCCGCCCTACCTCGTGGCCGCCTCGTTGCTTCCTTGACCTCCACTCCAAGTCTCCTGGATTGCGTTTGTTCCAAAAAGATCCTCACAAAGGTTTCATTCCGTTTGGATTTCGTTTGATATTCCTTTTCTACGAAACACTGAAATAGGAAAAAAAACAGCAACTGGCACTGGGCCTCTGGTTAATAGGTTAGTCCCAAAAATAATATAGAAGTATTAAAGCCCATTAAACATCCAAAACATATAATATAATAGCATGGAACAATTAAAAAATTATAGATACGTTGGAGGCATATCAGTTAACACTTAACCCAAGTTGCATGGCCATGCTTTCCGAAGCTGATCACTCGAGAGGGCCCAGAGAATATCTCTCCAAATAGGAGGGGCAAATCCCATCTTGGTCAACCATGTCTCGCGACATGTCTCACGACTCACCCGAAAGCTACCTTTATAACTACCCAGTTACGGAGCAGCGTTTGATAGACCCTAAGTGAGTCGATCCACATCCCGAGAACATGTGAGGACCTCAGATCTAGGACATGGCATAGACATTGTACTTGAGATTAACAGATGACTATATCTCGCTGTGTCTCAAAGTGGGTCTGTCCGACTTGGTGATCTCCATCCCCGAGTCCATACTATCGGTTTAGCATCTCCATGCACATGACTTGTGAAACATAGCCATCAACCGAGTCGTATACTAGTCAAGGATATGTGTCTACATAACCTTATCAACTAGGGACCATTAGAACAATCATCATACAATACATAGTTCCACAAACAAGTCACATACTTATTGATACATATCATTGATGATGTTCAAGGACAATACAAAGGACTCATGAATACATATGGAAATATCATCATCACATGATTGCCTCTAGGGCATATCTCCAACAGCACCGTCCTGGAAGTCATCCCAGCCTCTACGGACACCGAAAGGTTCAGCTGCAGCCATAGATGAGCCGGCAACTGAGCCTCCAACTCCGCCTCTTAATGTGCCCTTGTTGGGGAACGTAGTAATTTCAAAAAAAATTCCTACGCACACGCAAGATCATGGTGATGCATAGCAACGAGAGGGGAGAGTGTTGTCTACGTACCCTCATAGACCAAAAGCGGAAGCGTTAGC
The DNA here is from genome assembly GCF_003073215.2 of Triticum urartu. Taxonomy (NCBI): domain Eukaryota; kingdom Viridiplantae; phylum Streptophyta; class Magnoliopsida; order Poales; family Poaceae; genus Triticum; species Triticum urartu. The sequence goes on along the minus strand of NC_053026.1, from coordinate 395,945,969 downwards.
ACAACGCGGTTGATGTAGTCGTACGTCTTCATGATCCGACCGATCAAGTACCGAACATACGTCACCTCCGAGTTCAGCACACCTCATCCTCATGACGTCACTCGAACTCCGATCTAGCCGAGTGTCGAGGGAGAGTTTCGTTAGCACGACGGCGTGGTGACGATGATGATGTTCTACCAACGCAGGGCTTCGCCTAAGCACCGCTACAGTATTATCGAGGTGGACTATGGTGGAGGGGGGGCACCGCACACGGCTAAAAGATCAAACGATCAATTGTTATGTCTCTGGGGTGCCCCCCTGCCCCTGTATATAAAGGGGCAGGGGGGGTGCGGCCGGCCTAGAGAGGGGCGTGCCAGGAGGAGTCCTACTCCTACCGGGAGTAGGACTCCCCCCTTTTTCCTTGTTGGACTCGGAGAGAGAGGGGAAAGAGGTGGAGGAGAAGAAGGAAGGGGGGCGCCGCCCCCTCTCCTTGTCCTATTCGGACTAGGGGGGAGGGGCGTGGCCCATGCCCTGGCCGCCTCTCCTCTCTTTCCACCAAGGCCCACTAAGGCCCATTAAGTCCCCGGGGGGTTCCAGTAACCTCCCGGTACTCCGGTAAAATCCCGATTTCACCCGGAACACTTCCGATATCCAAACATAGGCTTCCAATATATCAATCTTCATGTCTCGACCATTTCGAGACTCCTCGTCATGTCCGTGATCACATCCGGGACTCCGAACAACCTTCGGT